>NW_026068612.1:14993-23860 GCF_014885135.2 Alexandromys fortis
GAGAAAACCTCTGTTATACTCATCAGGACCCTGACTTTATCCCCAGCTTCCCTGATTACTATAATTACACACTAAAATTCTTTACATGTTAACTCAGCTTCTGTTTTTGAAGCAAAATTTAGATTATTTGAATTAGTAACATAATGGTGGGGCATATGTTCCTCCTGAGAAATAGATCATTTAACTAATATGAAAACATATAGGTGTGTGCTTGGGGGTGAGGAAGGTCTTAAATATCTTGCTTTTGGGTGGGAAGGACGTGTTTTGAACATACCTACAAATTTATTTTTTATTCCAAAATACCAACAAGCTTTTGGTCTATTGTAACGTTTATAACTTCGGATTGTTTGCGATTGAAAAAGAGGAGCCTGGACCTGGACAGGCATTTTTGAGTCCACTTTCCACCCTGCCTGGATACTTTAGAAGTTCTGCCCCGCAGAAACAAAGGGTAAGGACCACCCTGGACTGAGACTTAAATCTGGGTTGGGGATAGTGGACCCCAAAGAAATCGGTGTTCTTTTCCCTGAGTAAGGGAAACGTGGACCCTGTCACGTAGAAGGTTCCCTTCATAGTACAGAATCCACTTAGTGACGCTTTTGTAACAAAGGAATCCTGTCATAAAGGGCGGGGCAGGGCAGCCACAGTTGGCAAGGCTCCCTGAGGTCAGGGGCCTTTCCTCCCGTTTATTTCCCGCCAGCGCACTGCAGCACTGTGGATTGCCTCCATACTGCATGCCATGTCCTTACCACATGTCATGACTCCCCCGAGCTTCTGCACCCCAAGTCGTCTCCTCACCGGACAAATTTTGCTGGTGGTGATCCAGGGCGATCATATTGCGGAGTGGGTCCAGAACCCAGTTCGGTTGACTTCAAAGCCCTGGGTGCCTACCAAGCTCTGGTGGCACCTCTCTGATTGTCAGCCCAAATCCCCGCAAGCTCACACATCCCAGGCGGGTACAGGGGACTTAAGTTACCTGGGGTCCTCTGCTCCCTCTCAGATGTTCTCCCCACCCCGGGAGTTGACGGAGAATTTTCTTTCATTCCAAGATACGTATACCTCTGCGCAGCCGCACCCAGAGTCAGATCAGTTTACTGTTCCACATCAGCATCTGACCAACAAAATGACTCCACCGCAGAAGCTGCCAGAGATCATTTTAAAAGGGGATCAAAAGCACTCTCCACAGTTCAAAAGTATTTCTGGTCTGGACCAGGCTACAGATAACCAGTTATATGAAATACTTGTCCCACCACTAGACAGTGAGAAATCGAAAGTTATAGTGTTCATAGCTTCACCCCAGGACTTGAAGAAAGATCTAGCTCAGTGCTTCCATTTGTCCCCTGCTCATTGGGCTACCAGCCGTCCCTGTTTAGGTGCTGAGGAACTCCATCTGGACGGGTGAGTGTGTGCTATCCAGGGGCAGATTGTCCCGGAAGAGAGCACAAACCCAAAGTATGTCTATTATTGACTAGAGAAAAACCAGAGAGTACAGCCTAACAAAGGCATGGCTATGAGAATAATGGGGATTTAGTCAGATTAAAAATAGGTAAAATTACTATCAACTATAAGATTTAGAAAGTGACACAGGGAGACATAGAAAGCCATTGGAAGTTTCNTCTGTAAATCCATCTTCCTGTTGCCCATGAAATTCATCCCCCGACTTTACCAGACAAAGGATCCAGTAACCACTGGCCTGTGGTGACTCTAGTTGTCATTGACTGTCTGGGACCCTTGCCCCCAAGCTAACAATCATCTAAGGTGAGAAAACCTCTGTTATACACATCAGGACCCTGACTTTATCCCCAGCTTCCCTGATTACTATAATTACACACTACCATCCTTTACATGTTAACTCAGCTTCTGTTTTTGAAGCAAAATTTAGATTATTTGAATTAGTAACATAATGGTGGGGCATATGTTCCTCCTGAGAAATAGATCATTTAACTAATATGAAAACATATAGGTGTGTGCTTGGGGGTGAGGAAGGTCTTAAATATCTTGCTTTTGGGTGGGAAGGACGTGTTTTGAACATACCTACAAATTTATTTTTTATTCCAAAACACCAACAAGCTTTTGGTCTATTGTAACGTTTATAACTTCGGATTGTTTGTAATTGAAAAAGAGGAGCCTGGACCTGGACAGGCATTTTTGAGTCCACTATCCACCCTGCCTGGATACTTTAGAAGTTCTGCCCCACAGAAACAAAGGATAAGGACCACCCAGGACTGAGACTTAAATCTGGGTTAGGGATAGTGGACCCCAAAGAAATCGGTGTTCTTTTCCCTGAGTAAGGGAAAAGTGGACCCTGTCACGTAGAAGGTTCCCTTCATAGTACAGAATCCACTTAGTGACGCTTTTGTAACAAAGGAATCCTGTCATAAAGGGCGGGGCAGGGCAGCCACAGTTGGCAAGGCTCCCTGAGGTCAGGGGCCTTTCCTCCCGTTTATTTCCCGCCAGCGCACTGCAGCACTGTGGATCGCCTCGATACTGCATGCCATGTCCTTACCACATGTCATGACTCCCCCGAGCTTCTGCGCCCCAAGTCGTCTCCTCACCGGACAAATTTTGCTGGTGGTGATCCAGGCCGATCATATTGCAGAGTGGGTCCAGAACCCAGTTCGGTTGACTTCAAAGCCCTGGGTGCCGACCAAGCTCTGGTGGCACCTCTCTGATGGTCCACCCAAATCCCCGCAAGCTCACACATCCCAGCCAGGTGCAGGGGACTTTGGTTACCTGGGGTCCTCTGCTCCCTCTCAGATGTTCTCCCCACCCAGGGAGTTGACGGAGAGTTTTCTTTCATTCCAAGGTATGGATACCTCTGCGCAGCCGCACCAAGAGTCAGATCAGTTCACTGTTCCACATCAGCATCTGACCAACAAAATGACTCCACTGCGGAAGCTGCCAGAGAACATTTTAAAGCTAAAAGGGGATCAAAAGCACTCTCCACAGTTCAAAAGTATTTCCGGTCTGGACCAGGCTACAGATAACCAGTTATATGAAATACTTGTCCCACCACTAGACAGTGAGAAGTCGAAAGTTACAAAGTTCATAGCTTCACCCCAGGACTTGAAGAAAGATCTAGCTCAGCACAAGAAATCTGCTAAGGTGGCTTTTGGAACTACTAAAAAACAATTTGCAAAACCTCCACCGCGAAAAGAAACTATGGAGGATGATTATTGGTATCCAAGTATGAATGAAGCTTATTCTGACAGCTTATCTCTGCAATCCCAGGGGAACAGAAAGGAGCCTCCAGAGCCATCTGGGCAGGTTGAGCCTCCTGAATACCAGCTGGAGGCACAATCTCAAGATTCAGAGAACCTTGGTGCAGCTCAAGAAGGCCGGGATCACCTCCCACCCCGTCGTGAGGAAAAGGATTCTTCAGTTCAGAAGAAAGAACCAGTTCATTCATTCACTTCTGAGGAGGCTGCAGAAATAGAGCAGCCTGAAATAAATGCTCCACCTCCAGACAGAATTAGAGCTCAACACTCAAACATGCCAAATGTCACAGTGAAGCCTTTAGATCTGGAGGTGACCGTAATCTCAGGGGCAGATGAAGAGATTCAACATACTTTGAGCCAACAGCAGGCCCCAGGCCATCTTTCAGAGAGTGCTGAGGATATGGGACCTTTATTAATCCAACAAGAGGCCCCAGTCCAGATTTTAGAGGGTCCTGGGGAGGTAGCACCTTCATTAATCCACCAAGAGGCTGTAGCTCCAAATTCAGAGTTCTCTCAGGAGTTAGAACCTCCGATATCCCAGCCAGAGTCCTTGGCTCCAACTCCAGAGCTCACTGAGGTGTTGGAGCCTTCATCAACACAACAAGAGGTCTCAGCTGAGATTTTAGAGCTTCCTGAAGACGTTGAAAATTCTGATATCCAGCTAGAAGTTCCAGCTCTGCCTACAAAGCTCCCTGAAGAAATGAGTCCTCTAGTTGAGCAAGGGGGTACAGTTCCAGTTCCAGAATCCTCTATGCAGAGTATAGCTGAAGCTCCAGCAGCAACCATTCCATATCCCACTCAGCATCAAATTCACCATGGTACTTTGCCCATGTTTACAGTCAAACCTCCAGATGTGGCACTCACAATAACTTCTGAGCCTTTTAAGGAGGTTGAACTGTCTCCAGCTCAGGAGGAGACTCCAACTCAGACTCCAGGTCCTCTTGTGCAAGCTGCACATTATCCTAGCCTGGAACAGCATCCAGATGAACTTTCTGAATCTCCAGCAGAGATTGAATCCTCTGAAAGTGGCCTGGAATCCCAAATTCAGCTTCCAGAGGAAGCTGGTGAAGAGGAGGAAGAAGCTTCTCTAATTCAGCAGGATGTCCCATCGCAGCATCCAGGCCCTCTTCTAGAGGATGAGTCTCGTCCTATAGAACTAGAGCCGCCAGCTCAACCCTCTGAGCCTCTTGAGGAGGTAGGCTCAGGTCCTGCAAGCCAGCCAGAAGTCTTAATTACACCTACAGAACTCCCTGAAGAAGCCATGCCTCCAACTGAGCAAGCGCCTCCCCTTCAAGTTGTTGAGAACGTCGTTGAAACTCCATCAATTCACCAAGTGACATTCCAGCCAACTCAGAGTGAAGAGCACCATTATCACTTGCCACATGTTGTATTTAGGCCTGTGGATGTGGCACTTACCATAACTTCAGAACCTACCAAGGAGACGGAATCTTCTCTGACACAGCAGGAGTCCCCAGTGCATCCTCCAGAGTACCCAGGAGAGGAGGAACCTTTTTTCAGTGAGCAGGAACAGCAAGCTGAACCTTCTGAACTGGAAATTCCAACTCAATCCTCAGAACAGGCTCTAACCCAACAAGAACAAGCAACTCTGTCTTCAGAATATCATGAAGTGACTGTTTCACCCTCAACTCACCATCAGACTCACCATTCAAGCTTATCCTCTCTAAGTGTTCAACCTCCGGATATGCAGTTAACCATAACACAGGAACCCACAACAGAGGTGGGCCCTCCTCCTGTGCATCATGAGGCTATAGTTAAACCAAATGCAGTCCCAGAAAAGGATGTAGGCACTTCTACAACCCAGTATACCAATCTAGCTGTAACTCTGGAGCCTTCTGAAGGGATCGAACACTTACCAAATCACCAGGAGTCTCCAGTTGAATCTTCAGAACCTGTTCAGTATGAAAACCCTTCTCTAAACCAGCACGGGGGCACAGATGAGAATCCAGAGCTCCCAGAGGAGCTTGAACCTTCTTCAGCCCAGCAGGAGACCCCAGTGCAAACTCAAGAGCTTCCTCATGAAACAGTAGTTCAACCTCCAGCACACCAAGAGGCAGCAGGTTCTAACCTGGTTCCTAGTCAAGTTCATCTTCCAGCACCACACAGTGTCCCGGCTAAGCCTCCAGAGTTGATTAATGGGGTTGGAACTTCAAGCCAACAAGGGTCTGAACCTTCAAAAGACCAGCAAGAAGTTATAACTCAGCCTCCAACCCTCCTTGAAAACCAACAGCATTCTTCAGTTCATCCAGATGTCCCCACCCAGCCTGAAGAGCTTCCTGGTGAAGTTTCTTCAGGGCAGCAGGGGAACATATCTCAACCCATAAAGCACCCTTTGGGTACAGAATTGTCACCATATCAGCAAGAAGTCACAAATAAACCTCAAGAACCACCTAATGATTTTTTTCTTCCTCCACTGGGAGATACCCTGTACTTTTCACCTGAAGATCTAGAAGCAATATTCAGATATGAGCATTCAATATTGCATAAAACCACAGTTAAACATCCAAACCAAGCACAAACCAGAGTTCCAGAGTCCTCTTTGAAAGTTTCCTCCCTTCAGGAGCAGGAGGAGGACCTACTTCAGCCTATAGATCCCACTGAACAAGTTGAATTTTTACAAGTCCAAACTGAGTCCCCTTCCCATACACCAGAATATCCTGAAACTGAATTATCTCAGCAAGGGGCCATAGCTCCGAAAGCAGACCGCCACAAAGGGGTATATTCTTTTCCAACTCAGCAGGAAGGCCCATATCTACCTCCAGATTCTACTATGGGTGCAGAACCTTCTACAGCTCAGCATATGACCCGCTCTCAACCTGCAGACCTCTCTGAGAATGTGGAACCATCTCCAGTGCTACAGCCCACCAATACACAGGTTTCAATACCCCCTAAGGAGACAGAGCTTTCTTCAGCCCAGCAAGTAGTACCACACCAGCTTCCAGAGTTAATGAACAATGTTGTAACGTACCCTCCAGCATATCAGATGACAGTCTCAGCACCAGGTCAGATTCAAGCTGAGTATTCAGCATCACCCGTTATCTCATTTCGGCCTTTGGACCTGGAACTCACCATAACTTCACAATATACTCCAGAAGCTACAGTACCAAAGAAGACTACACCTCCACCAACACATCCTCAGGTGACATTTCCACATCAGACTCAGCAACCTTTGGATATGGAACTTACCATAACTCCACAACCTACTCCTGAGGGAGAACTTCCTCAAATTCTGCCAGAGACCACAATTCAGATTTCACAACCACCTAGAGTGATTATAGTTCCAGTCCCAATATATCAGGTGGTGACAGTTCCAACACCACATCAGGATCACATTGAGTATCCAACAGCACCTGTTGTCTCCTTTCAGCCTTTGGACCTAGAACTCACCATAAACTCAGAGCCTACTAGAGAGACTCAGCCTCCTACAACCACAAAGATGAATACAGTTCCTCCTCCTAAGCGCCCCCACGTTCAACCTTTGGATCTGGATCTTACCATACCTCATCAATCTACTGCTCAAGTAGACCTTCTTCAAACTATACCAGAGAGCACAATTCATCTTACAGAACCAACTACAGAAGTTTTAACTTCAGCCCTAATATATCAGGAAGTGACAGTTTCAGCACCGCATCAGGATCAAACTGAGTATCCAACAGCACCTGTTCTCTCCTTTCAGCCTTTGGACCTGGAACTCACTATAAGTTCAGAGCCTACTAGAGAGAGTCCGCCATCTACAACCACAAAAATGAGTACAATTCCTCCTCCCAAGCCCCCAACAGTTCAACCTTTGGATCTGGAACTTACCATAACTTCACAGTTTACTACTGAAGGAGAACGTTCTCAAATTGTGTCAGAGATTACAACCCAGATTACAGAACCACCTAAAAAGGTTGTAGCTCCAGTACCAATATATCAACATATGGCAATTCCAACCCCAAGTCAGGATCAAGATGAGTATTCAATAATGCCTGTTATCTCCTTTCAGCCTTTGGATGTGGAACTTACCGTAACTCCACAACCTACTCCTGAGGGAGAACTTCCTCAAATTCTGCCAGAGACCACAATTCAGATTTCACAAACACCTAGAGTGATTATAGTTCCTGTCCCAATATATCAGGAGGTGACACTTCCAACACCACATCAGGATCACATTGAGTATCCAACAGCACCTGTTGTCTCCTTTCAGCCTTTGGACCTAGAACTCACCATAACTCATCAACCTACTGCTCAAGTAGAGCTTCCCCAAATTATGCAAGAGACCATACCTCAGCCCTCTGATCTACCTAAAGAGATACGGGCTCAAGCTTCTGTATTCCAGGAAGTGACATTTCCAACACCTTCTCAGGTTCACCCAACTGAAGTTACAGTTCAAACTTTGGATCAGGAACTCGCCATAACTTCACACTCTACTACTGAGGTAGAACTTACTCAAACTACACAGGAGACCACAACTCAGCCCCCAGATACAACTACAAAGGTTGTCCCTACAGCACCACCAAGTCGGGAACCAACTGAGCATCCAACACCTGTTGCCTCATCTCAGCCTTTAGACCTAGAACCCACTGTGAATTCAGAACCTTCCAAATTGACTGAATATTTTACAACCACACAGGAAACTACAGTTTCTCCTCCACAGTACCATAAAATGACACTTCCAGAAGAGGATACTTCCAAAGCTGTAGTTACAGTTAAGTCTTTGGATCAGGAACTTACAACTCCAACTTCCCATCTGGATGTTGAACCTTCTTCAAGCACACAGGAAATCCTTCCTGAGCCTGAGCAGCCACATGAGGAGGTTGCAGCTCAAGCACCAGTGTTTTATGAAATCCCAGCAATTCAGGATCACACTCAGCAGCCGACTCTTTCTGATGTCACGGCTCAACATACAGAAGTAGACCATACCCTGTCTGCAATATCCACTGTAGAGACTGGACTTTTTGTAGCCCCATATAATATTACAGCTTTTCCTCCAAAACACCAAGAGATCACCCTTGTACCTGACAACCAGGTTCAGGATCAGCATGTAAACCCAACTCAAGCCACAGTTCATCCTTCACACCCAGAGTTTTCCATAACTCCACAACCTGCTACAGTGGTTAAACGTTCAGCACCAATTCAGCCTACAGAGTCATCTAAGGAAATGGTAGCTCAATCTTCAGTACATTTTGAAGTGACAGCTCTAGTTCATGATCAGTCTCAGTATCCAAGCTCAGAGGCTCCCCAAAAGGCTACAGGTTCTACAGTCCCAACAACTACATCCTCTCCTCCAACACACAGTGAGGTCACACTTTCACCTCCAAACCTGGTTCAGACTCAGCAGCCAAATCCAACTCAGGTCACAACCCAGGCTTCACACACAGAATCTTCCACAACTCCACAACCTGTTACAGTGGTAAGCCATTCTCCACCTGTTACTGAGATCACATCTCAGCATCCAAATTCAGAAACCATAGAGTCTGAAGTCCCAACAGCTACAGCTTCTTCATCATATCCTAAGATGATACTTCCATCTCCAGAACAGTTTCAGACTCAGCAAATCCCAAGTGAAGTCACACTCCAACCCATGGATGTGGAATATACCATAACTCCATATGCTGCAAATTTTAATACAGAAAGAAAGCCAATTATTAAAAT
>NW_026068612.1:27783-29411 GCF_014885135.2 Alexandromys fortis
ACTGGACTTTTTGTAGCCCCATATAATATTACAGCTTTTCCTCCAAAACACCAAGAGATCACCCTTGTACCTGACAACCAGGTTCAGGATCAGCATGTAAACCCAACTCAAGCCACAGTTCATCCTTCACACCCAGAGTTTTCCATAACTCCACAACCTGCTACAGTGGTTAAACGTTCAGCACCAATTCAGCCTACAGAGTCATCTAAGGAAATGGTAGCTCAATCTTCAGTACATTTTGAAGTGACAGCTCTAGTTCATGATCAGTCTCAGTATCCAAGCTCAGAGGCTCCCCAAAAGGCTACAGGTTCTACAGTCCCAACAACTACATCCTCTCCTCCAACACACAGTGAGGTCACACTTTCACCTCCAAACCTGGTTCAGACTCAGCAGCCAAATCCAACTCAGGTCACAACCCAGTCTTCACACACAGAATCTTCCACAACTCCACAACCTGTTACAGTGGTAAGCCATTCTCCACCTGTTACTGAGATCACATCTCAGCATCCAAATTCAGAAACCATAGAGTCTGAAGTCCCAACAGCTACAGCTTCTTCATCATATCCTAAGATGATACTTCCATCTCCAGAACAGTTTCAGACTCAGCAAATCCCAAGTGAAGTCACACTCCAACCCATGGATGTGGAATATACCATAACTCCATATGCTGCAAATTTTAATACAGAAAGAAAGCCAATTATTAAAATCAAGCAAAATGCCTCCATAAGCACCAACCTATGTGACTTCTGCTTGTGTGAAAATGGCACACTATTGTGTAATCATCTCAGCCCAATGCGGAGACTCCACCAAGTGCCTGTACCAAGGCCCAGCACCTACAAAGGCATTTTAACTATTTTGTAAGAATAACCTTTTCTTATTTCTGTTTTACATTCTACTTAACATGGCAGTCTTTTCCTCAAAGCCTTGCTGGACCGTCCTTGTCACCCCAACCAACACTGGCTGACTTTCTGCTTTTACTTTTGCTTATGAATTCTTCTTCGTCCTCATCCTCCATCTTTCTAAGAAGCTCCCTTCTCCAGTTAGCCCCTTTGTATCATTGCTCAACTTTGGCTCTTCCATTTTCACACCAGCCTCTCTATAACTCGTCTCCTTAGTAAGCATGCAATGAAGAGGTCAAAGGAGATTCAGACTCCTGGGGCTTGACCCCAGGTCTTTCATGTGGTAGTTCTGCAACTCTAGGAAGAGTGCTTAGCTGTGACTTAATTCCCTCACCTGTGAAATGTGGAGTATGAGGCTACTATTTCATAGGATTGTTGTGAGGGTTAGTTGATTACCTGGAATACTTATCTTAGTCTTAACATGCATGAATATTGGCTATTAATACTATGCAATCTCTCAGTTCAGTTCAGAGCTTATCTTTGTTCTAGGACGTATAACCTTTTGTGCACAACTTGAGGTTAAGAACTGTGAGAACCACATATGTATGGTGTTATCTCTAGAACATAAAAAATGATACATCAGGAAAAGGGGAGCATTAAACCTTCACCTGTGGCTCAAAGTATGTCTATTATTGAATAGAGGAAAATCAGAGAGTACAGCCTAGGCAAAGGCATGGCTATGAGAATAATGGGGATTTAGTCAGATTAAAAATAGGTAAACATACTATC
>NW_026068613.1:0-24446 GCF_014885135.2 Alexandromys fortis
CGCGTGCACGCATCCATGCGCATACATACACAATGTTTAAAAATAAGTATTTTTTAAAAGAAAGAAAAGTTCATAGGAGGTTAGTAAAAGACAGAGGGCGGGAGAGAGAAGGGGAGAGGGGAAGAAAGCCAAAGACAGAGAAACAGGAAGTAGAGACTAAAAAGAAAGAAGTTGGCAACAGTGAACCTCTGAATCCAGTCCTCAGCTTCCTGGAGCTTCCTGCCCTGAGATCTCATCCTTCTGTTCCAGAATTTGGACACTATTTTCCCAACAGATCCCTTATTTTTAGTTTTTCTTCTGCTTGTTTTTCCTGTGTTGGATTGAGCTGAGTTCTTTCAGTGGCAAGCTTCCTCACAGGGAATCGGTAGTAGGATTAAACATTACAAGCAACAGAGCCTAAAATGTAGAATGGCCTAAATCAGAATTGAGTTGTGGGCGTTTTCTTCACATAACATGACTAACTCTGGGTGAGGCAGTGCGCACATGTAAGCCCTGCACTCAGTGAGCCCAAGGCCAGGTGAGGTAGCAAAGCAAGACTCTACCTCAAAACAAACAAACAACGATTGTTGCATGTTAGCTTTTATTTTTCTTCCTCTCAACTCCACTGTCAAAGAGCAGGAAAATTGTTTGAAAGTTATTTCTTACTGGAATCCAGTAGGAATTCCATTTCCGGTTTTTGCACAGGTACCTTTAGGTGGCAGGGGGTGGGGTGTGGAGCCATACACATTCCTGTAGGTGTGTTCATGTGCAAGTGGAAGGCAGAGATCCGTGTCAGGGGTTCTCCTCCGTCACTCTCCACTTTACTTCTTGAGACAGGGTCTCCCACTGAAACTAGAACTCGCCAGTTGGCAAGGCTAGCTGGCCAGTGAGCTCTGAGGATCAGTTTACCTGTCTCCTCCTCCACAGAGTGGCCTTATGAATGCATCTCACACACTGGTTTTGTAAGTGGGTAATGAAAATCTAAACTCAAGTCCTCATGCTTGATCAGCAGACACTTTACTGAGTCTTGATCTTTAGTCTTAATGACAGTACTCTGAGTGATCATACTGTTAAGCCCATTGGAGCAGGCATTTTGGGCCACCAATCAGCTCCCAAATAGACACAGAGACTTATTATTAGTTAAGAATCCTTGGTCTTAGTTTAGGCTTGTTCCTGGCTCACTTTTTTTTAACATAAATTAATCTGTTCACCTATATTTTATCTAAAGGGTTTTATCTTTCTTTCATTCTGCATGACCTACTTGCTTGCTTTCTCCGAGTCTGGCTGGCTGGAAGTGGCTTGGCTGATTGGCCCCTGGTGTCTCTCTTTTTGTCTGCCTGGTTCTCTCTCAAGCCTAGATCCTACTACCACTTATTCTCTCTGCCTGCCAGACCCACCTCTCTCTCTACTACCTAGCTATTGGCCATTCAGCCTTTAATGAGACCAATCGGGTGCCTTAGGTAGGCAAGATGAAACAAATACACCACATCTCTACGTATTAAACAGATATTCTATTCCACATAAGTCCATGAACCCCATTTGTGTCCTGGTGATTAAGCTGCATTTCTTCCAAAGCAGCTGCACTGAGCAGCTTCCCCCTAATTCACACAACCAGAAAGGAACAGGCATAGGGTGGATCCTCTCTCCTGATCTAAGACCACTGCAGAAGGGTCATCTCCCTGAAGGAGCAAGAAAGACTTCCGCACCGTGCTTTTGAACTAGTCTAGAGAGAGGAAAGGTTTGTACGGTGCCTGAGAGAAAAGTCAGGGCCAAAGAGATGGTGGGAACGTCACTATTCCAGTGCCCATCAGAGCTCCGGCCTGAGGGTCTGTAAACAGGCACTCACCATCTTCCTCTATGGGAACATGTGGGAATAGGCACCTTGTCTTCTCTGTCCACATCGGTTGATCAGTTTGTGATTCGGGAGAAGGGAAGAGGCCAGCAGGAGATCCAGAATAAAGACCACAATCTGAGGCCAATAGCTTGGCAGCAGAAATCCAAGGGCTCAGGAAAAATTTTAAGGTATTAACCAAAAAGCTCTATTTTTAGTATCTGTTGCTAATAGAGAAGTTAAAACAAAAAAAAATGAAGAAAACAACTTTTAGTTTGTGTATATTGACAGAACTCAAGTCAGGCAGCAATAAGGTTTTGTTTGTTTCTTAGCGAATCACAAAAAGGTATATCGGTGTCTCCATCCCTCAACCTATTACCCTGTTGTCACCAACGATTTCTATTTATGTATGCATGTATGCATTGTGTATGTATTTATTATGTATGTGTGAAAGTGTCTGTACATGTGTAAGAGAAAGTATGTGCACATATTTGTGTGAGAATGTATGTGCACATATGTGTGCAGAGGCCAGAAAAGAGCATCAGAGCTCTTGGAGCTGGAATTCCAGGTGTCTGTTAGCCACTAAGCAAGGATAATTGGATCTAAACTCTAGTCCTCATGATTGAGTTGCAATTACTCTTAACTGCTGAGCTTTTATCTCTCTGTTCCCTTCATCAACTATTTATTAATTAACATTATTTGAAAAGTTTCTGTGTGCAAGGCCTCACACTAAGACACTTGGAAGCTACAGAGAATAAAGCAAAGACTTGCATCTTCCAAAGACTCAAATACAGATGTGAGGCCTTAAAGGTGACGCAGAGCAAAGGAATGGGGCTGTGACTAGAGCTCAGGCTGCAGCTGACTGTAATCTTGGAATGGACAGAAACTCCTCCTCAGTCCTGTGAGGAGAGAGGAGGAACCAAGGCACATGGATGTCCACACACAACTGGAACCAAGACTCAAGTGTGATCCTAGGAACTTGGGACAATTCAGAATCCCAGGGGACCCCATGAGTTGCTCTTTTCTTCATTTGCTTTGAATAAGACCCCCTAGAATCTACAATATCTTTATTCAATCTGCCATGGCATCCTGAGCTAGAGCAAAAGAGAGATACTTTGACATCACCTGTCAGTCCTATGGGAACCATGGTTTACTTCACTCACCAAAACATCTTTGACTGGGACACAGAGAAAATAAAGTAGCAACCCAAAAATCTAACTTCCAGGTTGCTTTCCCTGAAACATTTATACAAACCTTCCCCTCATGACATTGTTATATTGAGGTCTGAATAACTAGAGCGCGCTAAGGTATAAGCAATTCAAGTGTGACATCGGTGTTTCAGGGGAGAGTGACAGAAAAGAGATGCTAGCGGGATGTATCAATTACTACTTGGGGAAGGAAAGCGTGGCAAACCTGACTCTTCCTGGCATTAGACAGGTGTCATTTCATAGCTGTGAGTGGTCTCCAGGAGCCAGCTCCAGCGCAGATAAGAAGTCACTAGAACTGTCAGGGAGCTACAAAATGTATTGATTAAATCTTGTCTCAGTCCCACACCTACTCATAGGAATAAATGATGGACCAGCATCACCTCCAGCCATGCTCAGATGAAGACTGCCAGCATTGCTCGACCCCCAGAGACATCTGCAACCTTGCCATGATCCGAGTTTATCTTTTCTGTTACAGGAGGCTATTCCCATTTGTTCTGTTCTCTGCACACAGCAAATACTTACTGAAGATCTTCTTTAACAGGAGCTACAATAGCTTTTTCAAAAATGCATCTCTGAAAGCTAGATCCTGCAAGAAAATGCTTATGCTTTCTCCAAACCCAAGCACATCTCCAGGTTCTACCACGCTTCTCTCACATTCGATCAGGCGAGAATATGTGTCTCACACATTTGTTTCCCTTCCTCTTCCTCCTCCTTCACCTTTTTCTTCTGCTTTTTTTTTTTAAAAAATCGTATGTCTCTAGTCTGTGTTGAATTTGTCCCTGACATTTGTGTGAATGCTGCCTATTCCTGGCTACTCTCCCTGTCTCCACAAATACAGGCCACACGATACACCTTCATTTTGTTAAAATCCTCAATAGGCTTTTCTCCCCCTCAATATACTTTTGGAAGCCAAGATGAGCATAAGAAGTCATGGGACATTTGGGACAATGGGATAGGCTAAGATTTAATACGAGAACCATAAAGGACAGCATAAATTGAAAAGCATGATAAATTTAAGTTAAAATGTTCTATTTGGCAAGAGAACATTAAGGGAGTGAAATAACTAGGCATGCAGTGTATATGGCAGAGGAATTACAGTCAAAATATATTTTTAAAAAATTGTTCTAACAATGAATAAATAATTTAGCTTCCTTATTAAAATAAAAATATAAACTGGGTAATTTAAAGTTAAATGAAGGAGTATTGAAAGCTGGACAGATTCCTCCATGGTTAAGAGCACTGAACACTTTTCTGGAGGACACAGGTTCAGTTTCTAGCACCCACGTGGTGCTACCCACCACCTATATAACACCTTCCTAGGAGATCCAGTGCTTCTTCTGGCTTCTGCAGGCACCAGGTACACAGACATCCATTCAGGCAAAACACCAACGAGTGTAAAATAAAATTAAATAAATTTAAATGAAGGAATGTTGCCAGTAAGTCTACAAAANGGCTAAGATTTAATACGAGAACCATAAAGGACAGCATAAATTGAAAAGCATGATAAATTTAAGTTAAAATGTTCTATTTGGCAAGAGAACATTAAGGGAGTGAAATAACTAGGCATGCAGTGTATATGGCAGAGGAATTACAGTCAAAATATATTTTTAAAAAATTGTTCTAACAATGAATAAATAATTTAGCTTCCTTATTAAAATAAAAATATAAACTGGGTAATTTAAAGTTAAATGAAGGAGTATTGAAAGCTGGACAGATTCCTCCATGGTTAAGAGCACTGAACACTTTTCTGGAGGACACAGGTTCAGTTTATAGCACCCACGTGGTGCTACCCACCACCTATATAACACCTTCCTAGGAGATCCAGTGCTTCTTCTGGCTTCTGCAGGCACCAGGTACACAGACATCCATTCAGGCAAAACACCAACGAGTGTAAAATAAAATTAAATAAATTTAAATGAAGGAATGTTGCCAGTAAGTCTACAAAAGAATCTGCAACTCCATTTGCTGTCAGTAAAACCAACATGGAAAGAGAAGTGTGTCCTTTACATAATGTGCACATACATCAGACATCATACCTGTTCTATAAATCTGCACTGTGTCTGTGCACCAATTAAAAACAAGAAAAACATCCCACAATGAATCTTGCCTGTGAACCCCACCAGAAAGGCTACATTAAAAACACAGCCCATATGGAGAGTTAGCACTAGGGCAAAATAACTAGACTGCAGAAACCTGCAGACGGAGTGAACTTTTACCCCACCAGAGAACACTGGTCTATACACCACCCTCTCTCCGGAAACATATCCCTAGGTATCACCTAAGTGGAATGTGCACATATTCAATAGAGCATAAACATTAGAAAGACCAGTTGGTCAGCTTTGTTGGTAACAGCCAAGCACTCATCCTCAAGGTATATTAAAAGGGCAGTGCATAAAGACATGGTGATGTCATCATGCCAGGCAGTGCAAACGAAAAGTGTGAAGAAAGCATGACTACATACAGCAACATGAACTCAGAGTACAACCGCCAGCACATAAAGATGCTTTCTCTAAGGTCCTGTTCATACAAAGGGCACAGACAGAGCTAATCCACATCTGGATTCAGGCTGGCATCTCCCCTAAGGGAAAGATTCACTGGCCATGGTTAGAGGAGTGGCACCTGGAGTCCTTGAACCATTTTTCTTCTCCCTCTGGGAGCTACAGACATGGGTCTATTGACCTGAAGATAATTCACCAGGCTTCACATCGGTGCTCTATGCCTTTGCCTAGACATAGCTTATATTTCAATAGAAAACAAAAGCAAAATGACATATGTTTTCTTATTATTATTCAATAATTTTCATTGAGGTTTCATGACCTGTCAAAGCCAAGCTTACACACATACACACATGTACACACACGCGCACACACACACGCAAAGACCCTTTTGTGTCCTGACTTATGCAGTGTCCCCGTACTGAAATGCCCCTTAGTTTCTCACATCTGCTTAACCCAGCATGGTGGTGAGCACTAACTTGCTACCAGCAGTCCTATTGAAGACTACTATGCTGGCCCAGGTGGTGGTGGTGCACGCCTTTAATCCCAGCACTCGGGAGGCAGAAACAGGAGGATTTCTGTGAGTTCCAAGCTAGTCAAGTCTACAGAGCTAGTTCCAAGACAGTCAGAGCTACACAGAGAAATCCTGTCTTGAAACACAAATCAAAACAAAAGTCTACTTTCCTGGAGAAACTATTAAAAGTTCCTAGAAACATTCTAGGTATTTAGAACGTCTCTCTTGTTTTTGAGGAAAGGATGGTTGGTTGGTGGTTGGTTGATTGGTTGGTTGGTGGTTGGTTGATTGGTTGGTTGGTTAGTTGGTTGGTTGGTTGGTTGGTTGGTGGTTGGTTGATTGGTTGGTTGGTTGATTGGTGGTTGTTTGTTTATTTGGTTGGTTGGTTGAGGGTTGAAGTTTGCAAAATGGTTCAACATATAAAGACATTTGTCACCTAATCTAACAGTCAGAGTTTGGATCTCCAGAGCCCACATGGTGGAAAGAGAGAGCCAATGCCTGCAAGGTGTCCTCTAACCTCCATAAGCATGCTGTGTGTGGTATGAGTGCATGCCTCCTAAGCCCCACCCCCAATACACCAATTCACTCAAGAAAATAAATGCAAGGTGAATAATAACTGTGTTTTTAACATACTTAACTCCAGAAAAGTTTCTAGTCTCTTGATTTCTCACATCTCTTGTAAGTATCCAACTCAGTTTGCATGGGAACATTAAATGTAGCATCTGATTAGGTAATAGCCATATAACAAGCAAAGTTGGCACAGAAAAAAGATTAGAATTGATGTCACACACTGTTGGCACTTGGAAGCTTGACTGATGAGGACGCACACTAGTTACTGTATTAGCTGTCCATCAGTGTTGCCCACGAAGAGTGGGAAATCGCCAGAAATCTGGGTACTTGCAAGTCAAATCTGAGTGTTTCTCCTATAGATCAGCTGTTAAGAAAACTCTAAAGACACTAGGAAAGACTTCAACAATGGGAGGGAGGACAAATTCTCTTGGCTTCCTTAATGCTGAGGGTACATTTAATCAAGAGTTTGAAAAGGCTTAAGGTTAAGCTACACAGAACTTAAAATTTAAGAATTTAAAAGCCAGCATGAATATTCAGATGTATACAGCATCTTTACCCAGGCAGATGTTTTCTACAGAACTACACAGGAGAGTCTCTCACTCACACCAAGCCCTGGTGACAGACAGTCTTCCCCCTGCCACCCTCAGGGAGTTCAGTGCTGGCATGACCACAGAAATCTGCCTCCTGGTTATTAGTCAGTCCCTTGACGGGGACATAACGGGAAGAAAGAGAACCTAATGGGATTAGAAAAATGAAAAAGTAGGCTGGAGCCAAAGATGACATCAGCCTTGTGGGGAGGCCAGGAGGTGATGGGAAAATACAGCAAGAAAGGCCATTCTTCATTCTTGTCATTGTGAGAAGAGCCATCCGTCTTGAAGCTGGATTCCTTGCCACGGGCTAAATGTAAAATTTTTAAAAAAGTCCTTTCCATTAAATTGCCACTTAGCATTAAATACTTAGAAGAGAAAAAAGAAAAGACCAGAGATGAAATTGTGACCATCTAGCTAGCCAGCTCCTCCAGCAAGGTAGGCAGAATTCCCTCATGTCTGTGACTCTGGCTATGGTCACTGTGTCCTAATGGAACCCACAAGGAGCAACTTGACACAGCATGGCTAGCAACAGGGGGATTAGACCAAGTGCTTTTCCATTCAAAGCACCTTTAAATAACATTATGGGATAAGAAGCTTTATAAAGAATATAATTCCTTTAGCTGGTTCCTCTTACTTTTTCTAAAACAAGAGTGGTGGGCTAGATTCCGAAGCCCCAGGACAGAGGTACATCATTCAATTCTGTTTAAAACAAGGACTTTTTATGAGATTATGTTACATGGATAAAATCCTTCATAATCATGTTTTAGCTGTTCCAGCTAGTCTCCGAGCCTGATCCACATACTTGCTTGCCACAGATAGAGAAAGATGAGGAGCAGAAGCAAGTAGGCCGTTAGAGGAGGGTGAAAGCAAGCAGTGAGGCAAGGGTCAGGGGAGACTGAAATGTAGTTCAGTTGACAGAGTGCTTGCCTAGCATTATGAAACCCTGAGTTCTACTCTGAGAACCCCAGAAACTGGAGGCTCAGAGTTATCCACAGCTACATAGTGAGTTCAGCACCAGCCTGGGGTACACGAGACCCTACCATAAATAGAAAAAGAGATGGCAATAATGGGAAGTCTAAAGCGGTGACCCGAGTCGCTGATCCCTCTCATGAAGACCTGTTGGTACCAGAATCCATAAAAGTTCTGCCACTGCAACCCAAAGCATTGACTCACAAGACCCGGAGGAGCCCTGTCTCAGTGCCGCTAGACTAGGGTCTGACCAGCTTGCTGGGGACCCACACACTCTTCCTTTGGTAAGATCCACGCTGTCCTTCCAGGTTGCCTGGCCAAGCATCTCTGTCATCTCCTAGCCTTGTTGCTAAGCACTGTGAGTCCCAAACTTATCTTACCTCTCAGTCATTTCTGTTATCCTTTTCAAACAGCCCTTTTCAAAATGCATATACACATGGAAAGTGTAAAGGGCGTTTTTCCAATTGAAGGATGAGAGAAGACAAAATTCCCATGCCTTCCTGTGTCCCCCTTCCCTGGCCGTTTCTAGGGACACTGTGAGGGAAGCCTGGCTTCCCACAGCACGTGACTGCCTGACATTGGAGTAGTCTGGCAGATAGATGGCAGAAAGATGGAAACAGCTGCCTTCCAAGGGCAAATCAAACAGCATCCAGGTTGCATCCCGCCCCACTTCCCCAGTCACAAAAATAAGCCACCAATAAATGCCGGTGGCAACAGTAAGAGAAGAAATCGCCGGCAACATCAACTGGCAAGTTGCGGCAGCTGGGATAGAAAGTCCCCAGACCACTAAAGACAGAACTCCCACATCCTGGTGTCCTAACCTTGGCTGCCAACTTGCCTGGACCTGGCATCAACTGAAACGTGAGCTGCTGAGCACCCCTGCGAGGAATTGCCTTGACCAGCCTACATGAAGCGGGAAGTCGCACCCTAAGTGTGGGTGGCCTCCCCAATAAAGGCGGTGGAAGTTGGAAGGTTTTTGTTTCTCTGGTCTGCTTGTCTTCATTCTCGCTGGTAAGTCCATCTGCCCCATCTTCAGGATTCCAGGGCAGACTGGAGATTTACCAGTGGCTCTCCAGGAATCTTCCACGTCCTTTGCACCAGATCGGGATTGCTGAGACACCAGCCGAGCAACCACGGACTACTCAGACTGTACTGTGTAGTCCAGTCTAAGGAATCCTGTACATATACTACCTATTCTGTTCTTGTAGGGAACCCTGACCCTCTGCATGAAATCATGAATGGAGCCGGAGGACGAGCTGTTGCTTGAATAAAGTCAGATATAGAAAGTCAAGCATCACATTCTGCCTTGTATGAAAATGGAAAAGGTAGCCTGAAAGGAAAAGATGATAGGAATTGAGAAGGGGTGGGGACAATAGAGGGTAGAAGGGGAGATAAATATGACTAACATATGATTAGTACATATATGAAAATGTCACAGCAAAACATCCTGGACAATCCCTGTGCATTCAGGAAGGCAAACAAAGCAGAGTCTCCCTCTGAGCCCCAGGGTATGAGCCGTCAGGACACGATTGAGGTCAATAGCTCAGCTGCTGTTAGAAAAGGCACAAACTTTTACCACTCAGCCTCCTATCTTGGAAGTATGGGTGCGTTTAA
This sequence comes from Alexandromys fortis, assembly GCF_014885135.2. NCBI lineage: Eukaryota > Metazoa > Chordata > Mammalia > Rodentia > Cricetidae > Alexandromys > Alexandromys fortis. The sequence continues at coordinate 9,771 of NW_026068613.1, forward strand.
AGGCATGCTCGGTGTAGCAGAGGAGCCGGAAACCAAACCTAGAACTTGGATGAGGGACACAGAGGGAGCTATGATAACTGAGATGGGAAAACTCCTCCTCGGTTTTCCTGGGTCTTCTGAAAACCTGAGCTCACAGCTCTCAAAGCAAGGATGGGCACATGCCGGCCTCTTGAAAGGTAGCTGGGAGTGGCATAGTTTCTGTGGGCTGAAGCAGGAAACCCCAGCAAAACTCCACAGTCCACTGACCGGCGTGTCTTCCAGCCTCTCCCAGCCTGCTCTCACTGAGAGGACAGCAATCATAAAGAGGTTGGAAAGATAGGAAGGCAGGCTAATGGTTTGCAGAGATGCAACCTGCCAATGTCAAGTGCGCTGGGGAAGGCTGAGTAGAGATATTGTGGCTAACCCCATTGACATCCAGATGGTGTCTGTTCCCTGACCCCCAGCTCGTCAGAACATGTCTTTTGAGGGTAGGGATGTAGTTCAATGATTAAGCATGCATGAGGACCTCAGTCTGACCCCTAGCAGTGACCATCTGCAGCAGTCCCTGATGAGAGAATGGACCTCACAGCTAGACCTGCAGATGCCCTAATGAGGATTCTGGTGTGCCCTGACTTTGTGGCCAGAGAACAAAATGTATTAGCTCTAAAGGAAAGTCCTGAATGCTGGCTCTGCAAAGTTGGAAATCTCACAATTTCTAATGGTTTCGTAGAACACCACCCCCATCACCCCCACTCTGCCAAGGGCAAGGAAATTCATAGTCGACCACCCAAAATCCTATGAACCAAGGTAAACCGTCAAATAGTAATTTTACTTTTTACTTCCTTAATGTTTTCTTTATGCCTCCATTCCGCCCCGCCACCATGCACTCAGATCCCCCACAGAGTAGGCAATTGGCCTATTTGGATACACTCTTAAGGTTTGCATAAATATAGGGTCTGGCCTCGGAGAAGTACAATGATCTTGTTATGGTCTGGAGTTTGTAAGGTCACCTTTCTTCTTGTATATTTGTCATTCATTTAGAGTAAGCAGAGGTCCCAGCAATGCTAGCTTTGGTTTTGTGGTTGAAATCGTGTGGTCTCCCACTATGATTAGAAGGAGCAGGTCTCTCCTCTTCATTGTGTCTTTATTCTGAAATGAGCAGTGTAAGACTGTAGAGAGGGGCCCACAGATAAAGCTCTTGCTCCACAAATGTGAAGGCTAAGGTTCGGATCCCCAGAAGCCACCCTCACTCCGATAATGTGGCAGTCACCTGTCACACTGGCACTCTGGAGTCAGAGACAGAGTCTTCTTAGAGAGAGATGGCTGGTTAGCCCAGCAGGAATTGGGAAGCTATAGATTGAGGGAGAGGCCCTGTTTCAACAATAAAGAGGTGATTAGTCAAGGAAGTACACACACACACACACACACACACACACACACACATACACACACACATGCACACACACACACATACACAGTGAAAAGCATTTTACTGAAGGGAAAACAAAAATCCTAATATCATTAATTGCTGCCAAAATTTAGATAAAAAATGGGTAGAAAGAAAACAATCATCCATATTTATTCAGACTTACCACAAACTTTATTGTTCATTTAGAAATGGTCTGTACTATTTAATAACAATTCTAGGAAGTGATAGATTTATCCCAGACTGTCTCTAAGTTTATGTAATAATTACAACTAGGAAATCAGCTCTCCTAAGTTGATTCTCCCTGGTTCTGAAGCTTTCAGTAGTTTTACCAGGTATAAAGAATAAACCATCTTCCAGCAATAGCTTCTCCTTTACAGACTTTATCCCCCTACAGACAGGACTGTAATAGCCAGGGGCTAGCTGAGCTCTCATGCCTTCTGGCCATCTTCATCTTTTTCCCTACAATGCTCAGCACTCTGTGGAGACTTCTGCCTTCCATTTTTGAAAGCAGAAATTGCTTTTTTTTTTCACCATTCAGCCACAATGAAAAAGAAACCGTATACTTGTAGTAGGTATCCTTCTTAGCAGATAGAAATGGTACATCTCTTGTGGTTAGGGAAAAAAGAAAAATTTAATTTCCCTTTATTAACCAAGACTCCTCAGGTTCCTGGTGGCAAAGGATCCATGAAGGTCAAGGTCAAAGCAGCTGGACACCTCTTCCTGCCACCCCTGCGGTCTCCTGGCATTTGCAGTGACAAGACGGCACAGTGCATTGGCGTCTGGTAACTGTGCCAGGTGTTACCCACCTACATACGTCCAAAGCAATGGCACCTAGGCCGCACAGGATTTCCAGCTCCACTCCTGTAGCTGCTTAATGACTTGGAGTACTGGGATTTGGTCAACTTGAAAGACTTGGGTTGCCTCACTCTGCCAAAAAATCAAAAGTGATGCATATGGGCCTTCCTTCCCTTGAGCCTCAGCTGACCTTCCCTTCCTCCCCCCCCACCCTCTTTGTATGTAAAAATGAAATTTAAAAGGCATCCCTGGTGTGTCTTATCGTGAGTCAAGACTCTAGGTTTGAGTATTTACTCTGCCACTTACGACCTGATTGGTTTTGACATGTGACTTGAGCTTCCATTGATTGTTTTGCTCATTATAGTATTGCCATCCCAGGGTGTGAGCATTGATCTCTCTCTCTCTCTCTCTCTCTCTCTCTCTCTCTCTCTCTCTCTCTCTCACACACACACACACACACACACACACACACACCAAGCTTGGTGCTGTGCTAGAGCCCAGCTCCCTTCCCCTTGAGTGTAGTCATCAGCGACTTGCCAGAAAGAAAGACCAGTGTCTAGTTTCACGTTGGGCTTTTTGGAATAGTAGTTCTGGAAGCCTCGGATGAGCACATAAAATGTTCAAAGCCATCACAGCGAGGAGGTCTTAGGCAGACCTTGAGATGAGAGAGGTAAACAGAGTGTCCTTTAGTCTGCCTCACTCTAGCTCCTGCTCAGTCATCCCCAGAGAGACTCAAACATCGGATAGAGCATACCAGCCTAGGCAATGCCACCAAGCCCTAACTAAGCCTCAGGCTCATAGCAAAATAAATGACTGTCTTTGATGTAAATCACCTGACTTTAGAGTAAAACAGCTACAAACCAAAGAGTCCACATGTAAGATCCCTACAGGAGAGATAGCGCCTGTCTCGCCCCTGTATTTGCCTGAGCACCAAATCCCAATTCTCATGGGTGTGTTAGTTTGTTTTCTAGGGCTGGGAGAAAATTCCACAGATAAGGCAACTAGGGAAGGGAAGGGACTGTTTTACCTGAGAGCTTGTAGTCATCAGAAGGGAAGTTAGAGCTGAAAGTCAAGGTCAGAGCCTGAGGACAGGGACCAAAGCAGAGGCCAAGGGAGGAATGAGGCTTACTGGGCTCCTTTTCAGGACCACATTCAGCTACTTTTCTTATACCTCCCAGGTCCACTTGCCCACGTCAACCATTCATCAAGAAAGTATTCTGTAGACCCATCTGCAGGCCAATCTAATGGAAGCATTTTCTCATCTGAAGGCCCTTGTTCCCAGACACTAACAAGCAAGCCATCATTGGCAAATAAGCCTGTGCCTGTCACCAAATAGTGGCTGAAAACTTAGCCAGACGTTTGTTTAAAGTGGCACAAAGCTAGATGATGCAAATGCTGTGTTGATTCACTCCCCTGCTGTGAAATATTATTTTAAGATATGTTGCATTCATTTATGCTGTGAAATATTAATGATGCAAAGATGTGGTGTATTCTTTTATGTTGCATTTGTTTAACTCTGTGAAGCTGTGTTACTTTGCCTGCCTAAACCACCTGATTGGTCTACTAAAGAGATGAATGGCCAATAGCTAGGCAGGACAGGGATAGGCAGGGCTACCAGGCAGAGATAATGAATAGAAGAGGGAAGACGGAGAAGAGAAAAGGAGGATGCCAGGGGCCATCCACACAGCCAGACATGGAGTATAAGAAATAAAGAAAGAGATATAGAATAGAGAAAGGTAAAAGTCCAGAGGCAAATGGTTGATGGGGTAATTTAAGAAAGGCTTGCTAGAAGTCAAGCTAAGGCCAAGCATTCATAAGCAGGAATAAGTCTCCATGAATTTATTTGGGAACTGGGTGGCAGACTCCCCCAAAGAGTGAAACGTTTAAAAACAAATCCTACATTCCTACTTTGGGGTAGTATCCTCCCTGTCCTTAGAATGGTGCAAGCCACTGTGAAATTGTGCAAACAAACAAATCCAGTGAGGTTCAGACACCAGGACTCAGAAGGGAGCTCCTACCTTCACAGCATTTGCCTATGTAAATAACAGTGAGCACTTCACAGGAAATGGACCCTTACTCAGCTTCCGTGAAAGAGGAGTTGAGAACTCTGGCACCAAATAAATCTTTCCTGACAAACTATAGTAACCTCATACCCAACAAATCCCTTGTCATCACCTTAGTGAAACACAGAGATGCTAGCAGCACCCAGTGTCTTGAGGTTGGGGGCAGAGAGGAGCTATGTCCCCTGTCACTTTGGCTGACAGGAGAGGCACACCTCCCTGAGAGCTCACAGGGGCAGCTCAGATGAACTTTTTTGGGACTTTATTTTACTTCCATTTTTGTTTGTTTGTCTGTTTTGAAAGGAAGGTGTTTTGCTGTTGTTATTGCATCATAGTTGCTCAATTGACATTCACACACAGCGACAGAGAAAAGAGGGCTTCTGGAGACATGACGGAGTTTCAGTCAATAACGTTCATGACGGATGGTTGTCTCTGGGAAGAAAACGTCTCCCATACACTCACATTTTCCATCTTAGACTTGGTTCACAAACACAATCACACACAACTTTAGGCTTTCAGTACATGATTTAGCATGTGAGCATATCAGTCCTAAAATGTGGAAAGAGGCTGGAGAGATAGATAGGACAATTTGTTGACCGGTCACAAGGACTGGAGTTTAAATCTCAGCAGCACATAACAAATTGAGCACACACACATACACACACACACACACACACATATAACTAAAGCTCTAATGGAGGCAGAGACAGGAGAATTGCTAGGGTTTGCTAGCTTCCAGCTTGGCCAAGAAAATGCAAACCTCAGACTCAGTGAGAAACCCTACCTCAAAATACATTGATAGAGAAGGACACCCAAAACCCTTTTAGGCCACTATGTTCACTCATACAGATGCATGCATATGTGCACATATACTCACATACATGCAAATTAATAAATTAAATCTAAAAAAAAAATGCTTGAAAAAGAAACACAAACCCAAAATTTTCTCTTCTAAATTCTTTCCTCCAATTCCCTCAAATAACACTTTTTATTCAGACTGCAATTGATTTAAAATATAGTAATTAGGTTAAATAGTTTCATATTCAATTGCATAAGATGTTTGAGTAGAAGAGAATCTTAATAGTCACTTTTTAATAAAACAACCAAGAGTTTTCTTTAAAGAAAGTCTGAGGGTTTGGGAGATGGTTCAATGGGCTAAAGCGCTAGCTGAACAAGTGTAGCTCAAGTTCTAACTGATCTTAATAATAAAAGCCTGAAATCAGATATAGGGGGAAATGCTGAGAAATCAGAGAGATAAAGGAGAAAAACCATAGCCACATTACTTTTCAACTTCCCAGCCAAAAAGAGACTGAGTTCCTGTTTCCTCCTGCTTTATTACCTCCTCTTTCCACCCAGCCATATCACTTCCTTTCTGTCTGTACAGACCTCTAGACTTCTGTGGTTAGTGGTTAGCTCCACCCTCTGAACTTCAGGAAAGCTTTATTTATACAAACAAGGTATCACTACAAACAAGCCTGTAGACCTGGGTTCAAATCCCTGGCACCTACATAAAAACCAGACATGTGCCGTAACCCCAGTGTTGGGGAATTGAAACAGAATCCTTAGAGTTCACTGGTCATTCAGCCAGGTTCAGCAAGAGACCCTAAAGGGAATAAAGCTGTTCCTCCTCCCGCTCCTCTCTCTCTCTCTTTACCTTCCTCCTCTTCCTCAATCTCTGCCTTCATGGACAGTAATGCTCCTCGTAATGCCACTTTGATCAGTAATGAACCATACATACACAACAGTGGTCCCACAAGAAAGTATCACCTCATGATATCACAGTCATCTCAGTTTGTATAAGCACGTTCCATGATGTCCACACAAAGATGCAAACACCAAACACTCTCTTTCCCAGAATGCATCTCCATCAACAAGTGACGACGAGTGACTGTGTGGGTCTTCAATCATAGCAATTCAGAGCTGAAGTTCCAAAATGCAGACTAATATTCTCAGTTTAAATATGAGAGGACCAAAGCCCAGAGAAGAGAAACCAATTTTCTGTGACCATTCATCCAATGCATTCATTCTACAGCTGGGAATGATTTCATTCATTCATTCGTTCTTCATTAATACAACATATAACATGTATTGCTGATGGCCAGCCAGTCAAGTCCATCTACATACACCTTTGTTGGTTTTTGTTGACAAAACCTAGAATCAAGTAATTAAAAAAAAACTAGATTTTATTTAGTTGACAGTCTTAGTGAACCTGATATACACCTTCTTGCTTCATTAGGACATGGCAGATGGGATCACATGGCAAGACACAGAAGTTGTAACACCTAGGATCTCTCTTCCTCTTCCTATAAAGCCATTAATGCCACCATGGGAACCTACCCTCATGACCTCTTCTATCCCCAATTTCCTGCTAGGGGCCTACATCCTAATGTTTTCACATATGAATCTGGGGGTGGAGATTCTAACACATGAACTTTTGAGGACACAACAGCATACATTCAGGTAAGACTCTGTGTGGTTATTTGGGAGCAGCTGGTGGTCCTGATGAAAAATTCTGCCTACAAGGTACAGGATATAACAGGGACCACACTGAACAAAGTGATAAAATCTGAATCTTGGCCTTACTTATTCCAGTTCACATTGCACTTGTGGTATGGAATAGAAGCAGAACAAGAAAGGCCTTGATGTCAGCCTTAACTAGCTTTCTATTCCTGCATAGACAACTTCAGATTCCTGTGTTCTGATTAAGGATACCTGGGAAGGGAAGGCTGTGCTAAATTCCCTCCCTGATATGTTATTGTTCTATTACAGTTAAGAATCTTGCCTCTTCTTCCTTGAGAGCACCAAAACATAGGTTGTGGTCAACAAAGAGCTCCGTCTCCAAGAGAGACTTAGCTAACACCTGCAGGCAATACACCAGGCATGGCCAAGCCAAGTTTCTGTTCCCATGGTTAGAGAAGTTCAGAGGGCAAGAAAAGACAATGACTTCTCCCCTCCTGCTTCTGAAGCAGACTTGTAAGGCGGTCCCTTACAGGCTCCTGTATTTGAATACTTGGTCCCCAGTTGGTGGCACTGTATAGATAGATTCAGGAGGTGTGGCCTTGCTGGAGGAAGTACTTCACTGGGGGGAGGGCTTTATGCCATTCCTAGTCCTATTTCTCTGCTTTTGTGCATGCTCCCATGGAGAAGGCTAACCCTTTGGAACAGTAAGCCAAAATAAGCCTTCTTCTTTAATAAATAAGCCTTGGTCATGGTGTTTATCACAGCAACAAGGAAGTAGCTAACACAGCTTCCCACATTCTGAGATACTTCACTAATCATAACCACTGGTAGCTGCCTCAAAGAGAAAGCTGCCACCAAGTTAATTAATTTCAAGGACATTGGTAACAACACAAACACTGCAGTACGTCTGAGGATGAGCAAAGATAGCATCCCTTCATAGCCACAAAGGATGGGTTCCAGAAAGCCATTCCTCCCATGGATACCAAGAGACAAGCATGTTCAGCTCTCTTATATAACATGACATAGTGTTTGCGTGTAACTATTCATGCCTTCCTGTGCCACTGAAATGGTGTCCAGATCCCTTGTCATACTTAATACTGTATGCTTTTCCTACTATGTCTTTTCAGGGAATAGCAACAAAAAGGTAACATCTATAAATGTTTAGTTCAGATGCAAATCTTTCAAATGTTTTCAGTCCACAGTGGGTCAAATCCATGAATGCTGGACCCACAAACAGAGAAGGTAGACGGTACTAAAAACAATATGTGCAGACACTTAACCGATCTGGTGCTTCACCTAGAAAACGGCAATGGTACTCGAGACAAATATGAGAGCCTAAGAGCCAACATGCACCTAGGAAATGTGGCTGTTTTTTACAACTCAAGACTAAATGACCAGCACTTGTCTTTACCCACAATACATCAATGTTAGCTCTAAAGTAGCCAACTCAATGCTTTTCAGGCTTCTGTGGCTGATGGAGTCACTTTCTCTGAAAGGTGATTCTCACCTGGGGTAGGTGGTGTTTAAAGATGGTGTTCAACGATCTTCACCAGAATTCATGCTCTTATGTAATCTCTGCTCTTGTGAGTGTGGGCTAGACCAGTGATGTACTTCTAACAAAATAAGTGAGTTTCTAATGCCAAATGTCACTTTTATCATCAGATTTCAAGAGGCCATGACTTTCATCTCACTAGACTCTACTGACTTCTCATTCTGTGTCTTGTGATGAAATAAACAGCCATTTAGAGGTATTCAAGTGACATGAAACTGAAGGTGGCCTCTAACACCTCCAGGGGAGAGTTGAGACCACAGCCCAGTGTTCATAAGAGCCTATGAAGAGTCACATGATCTTGGGAGCTGAGTTTCCCATATTAAATGATGAGATGACCACAGCCTAGCCTACGTATTTACTGAACTTGACAGAGAGCCTGCTGTGTAGGATCAGCAAATGTGTGCCATTTTGGAATACATGGACATGAGATAAATTGGGGTTCTTTAAAGCCACTAAAATTTAGGGTGGGTTATAACAGATATCTAATATATCATCCTAGACAAAGTACACACGCACATGCACACACATGAGTGTGTAAGAATGTACCCTGAAGAATTTTAGTAATTTACAGGTGCTGAGACAGCATGGACAGGCATGGCTCTGCTTCTTGAGGCCAAGTTCAGAACCAATCAAGGCAATAAGCACACTGATGATTGTGCAACTTCCCTCCAATGGAATTAATCTCAAAATGATTTCTCGATAGACCTGGCCTCTACTGTCTGAATGAGTCTCAACATTAGCATCGCTTATCTTTTTCTCTTACCCTTGACATACTGTGAACTCGTAAAATAAGAGTTTTCACCCCTATTTGTTTACTAACAGTGAAGACTTGAATTAACACTGCCCACTTGTCTCTACTTCACCTTTGCCTCTCTTCTCTCTTGGAAAACTGGAATTGCCATGTCTGCTTCTGTCAGGTTTGTGAAGAGCTGCTCTAGACACACGTCTACTTATAAAGCTACCAGCTAAGCTATATCACAGCTGAGTATATGCTTGTGTGATGCATTGTAAGCATATGATAAAGATATGCATATCTCTGTTTACAGCAGCCCTATTAGCAATATCCAAGTGATAGAAGCACTAGATGCCTGTGAAAAGGTGAGCAGATAAGGAATGGAGAAGGAATATATGTATAATCTCACCATAAAGAAGAATCAAGTTGTGTTATGTACAAGAAAATGAATGGAGTTGGAAGACATTGTACTAAGAAAGACAGACCCAGAAAGGCAATATGGAATTTTTCTCACATATAGAATCTAGTCTTAAAAAAATAATAAAATAAAAGGAGCCATTTGTGAATAGTTGGAGAACCAATCAGCTGGGAAGGTTAGACAAGAGATAAGGTCTAGCCTACACTGGCATTAGACTTTCAATCCTTTTACTTCCTTCCAGTATCCTGTCATCTTAAGCCAAACCCTAACCTAAAGACACAGCCACTGATTCCATACCTCCAGCTTTGGTGTCACTTACGCCAAAAGGTCTGGTTTGTTTTCCTACCAAATATATCTTTCACTGTCTTCTCGTCAGTCTCTACATAGACCCTGGAAAGGATGTGAAAAGTTAAATATCAGACATGCCACAAGTCCATTGTTCCCACTGCTATGCTTCGGGGGTCAAGATTAGTTCCTCCTGCCCTTGTTAAAGCAAGAACCAAGTGTCCATTAATACTCTTCAAACAATTATGAAAGATCTAGCATGTCATAATCACCATCTCTTAAAACACACTGTCACATGGAGCCTTCACAGTTCAGCCATGTCATAACTCTTCCAAGCAGACATTATTTTTGGTCAACCAAAGTGAAACTCAAAGCTTAAGTGCCTTACCCAAGTCAGAACACAACTAAGATGCTTGAGTCCAAGTTCAACGAAAGCCAAGTTCACCATCACAGTAAATACACTTTTTACTCTTTCCAGATGTTTGGAGGGTTTCCTGTAAGTGAATATGTTGAGCTGGCCAGCCTGGCTTAGCCTGTCAGGCACCTTCCCAGAGAGAAGCAAGGGGAGGTCACCACTATGAGGTACCCTATTCCTCACAAAAGTGTTCCATACGTTCTTCTGGGACCTGGAGAAAGAATATAAACTGCAAATAACTCCGAGGGAGCCAGGGCATTTGAAACTCATACGGGAGTGTAAATATGGCCACAGCAACTTGCTCAAATTTTACAATGGAAGCACAAAAATGACTTTGAAATCTGTAAATGATTGAAAGAGAATAAAAAGAATGAGTATTTCATGACCTGTAAGAGTTAGATGAGCCCAACTAACTCCAGTGTCCACGGATAACGTTTTCTTCAGAAGCAACACAACTGTTCACTTATGTGATGCCTAAAGTCGCTCTGGCACATGCAATCAGGCAGTTGCCAAGGAGGCCGAGGCCTGCAGAGTGTAACATATTTCCTATGGCTCTTTCTAGGGGAAAAATGGTAGTGTAAATCATGATGCACAGAGTTATTTCTGCACCAAGATGCTTGTTTTCTTTGAGTGAGCTAGAAAAGGGAGAAAGGAGGAGGGCAGGACCAAGTGCCTATTTAAAAATCAAAGAAGGACCTTGGGAGGTAGGGACAGGAGGATTCAAATTTCTAAGCCAGATGTGGCTACATGGTAAGCTGGAGGCCCAGGCTGGGCTACAGGAGACTGCCTCTGAAGTGAGAAATTAAAAACGTAGAAGAAGCAATGCCAAAGTCAAAGGTAAACAAAGAGTAAGAAAAGACGCATCAGGGCTCTGGTAAGATGGCTCAGTGGGCGAAGGGGCTTGCCTGAGTGCAGTCCCTGGAATCCATAGCATGGAAGGACAGAGCCTATTTCTGTAAGTTAGCCTTTGATCTCCACACATGCACATGGCTTACACGTTCAAGCCTGTGCATGCTTGTACACACACACACACACACACACCATAAACACACACACACACACCATAAACACACACACACAAAATAAAAACAAAACAAAAGAGAGGAAAGAAGGAAAAAAAGAAAAGACCAGTCAGCCTCATAATGTGACCTTTGGCCTACCCCAGACATAAGAAAGTAAAATGCCAACCACCGACTCTAACCCATCAGTTCAAAGACAACCTAAAGTCGTGATCATGAAGCCACAATCAGTTAGCAAATGGCATTTCACATGGGCTTGGCCCTGTACTCGGTGATCCTCACCTTTAAAACATACCAGACAACTCCACAGAGACCTAGAGGATCATAAAACATCACTTTCAAATCATTGTTATCCATTTGAAAGTCAAACAAATTAGTCTCACTCACAGAGGAACCCAGATCTTCTTTCAGATAGCCCTGGGCCTAGAAACACGAACTCCAGCCTCAGAAGGTGTATTTAGTTTCGAAAGTCTTGAGGGTTTAAGCCTGGTGACCTGGTGACGTATCAGATTGGGCAGGGATGACGTCAGTTACTAAGAACCAGGTGTTCCCATCATAGCGAGTGATGGCTTTATTAGTAAGGGTGCCCAACTCAAAGGATAAGGCTACTCACAGAGAGTTCCTGGGGCCTCACCCCTCCCAGAGGAGCTACTGGGAGACACTGATTTCTGGGAGAAACATTTACTTCAGCGCTATAAACACAGGTATGGCAACTGTAACTGACTGTGAGGAACTTTTCCTAACGCAAGCTCTCTGCCGACACAAAACAAAACAAGCCAAATTAAAAACTATCCAGGTTTAATGGGATTCTTGTGCTCTTGGGTGGCCCCCGAGGGGAAACCGGGAGGCTGCTATGGGAAACCCAGAGGCCCTGAACTCAACCACCAGGAGGAAGAAAAAGGGACCACGGGATCCTCTTTTGGGAGTTCACTTAAATACTCTGTTGGAGTGGTCCTGACCTCTCCCCGGGGAGACCTGGCATGCTGGGATTTGGAGTCCAGACCAATACAACTCTGAGGCCTGGGGGTTAGGATGGATGCGATGGGCTGGGGTCTATGCCCCCAACCTAACACTGACTGAGGCACCTAAGGGGCAATGTAGAAGGACTAAGGGAGTCGGGGACAATGGGAGAACAGAAGAGATGGTAATGGTGAATGAACAGGATCAAAATGAACTATTTATATTGTCTTAAGTTTACTACTGAGTAATGAAACCATAACCAAAGCAACTGGAGGGGAAAAAGTTGATTTGGCTTGTAGAGCCACATCACTGTTCATCACTAAAGGAAGTCAGGACAGGAACTCAAACAGGGCAGGAAACTGAAGGCAGGAGCCAATGCAGAGGCCATGGAGGGCGCGACTTGCTTCCCTGTGACCTGATTAGCATGCTTTCTTGCAGAACCCAATACAACCAGCCCAGGGGTGGTCCCACTCACAAAACAGGCAGGAAAGGGATGGCAGTGAAAGTCCACATGACTCAGCAGGATATGGATGCTAACAGAATTAGGTACCACACGGGAAGCGCTCAGTGATACTAGCTTCCCTTTCAATGACAGATCAGAAAGAAACCAGCACCCTCCACAATACAACGCTTACTCCCTCTGAACAGAGACTCCAACAAATGTTCCTTGAATTAAAAAAAAAATGTACTGAATATGGGTAGGGGTGGTGCACACCTTTAATCCTAGTAATTAGGAGGCAGAGGCAGGCAGATCTCTGAGTTTGAGGCCAGCCTGGTCTACAGAGCAAGTTCCAGGACAGCCAGAGCTGTGTAGAAATCCTGTCTCAAAAAAAAAGAAAGAAAAGAAAAAAAAAGCTGAATGGAGGTCACACTGGAGGCCTCATCCTCCAGCAGAACCATGGGGCATTATTGCTTATCTGTAGTGGTCTGTTTGCTTGTGTTTCCTATCTTCCTTGCAAACTCGTTTAGGGCAAACCCAAATAAATTTAGTTGTTTGGTTGTTTGGTTTTTCAAGACAAGGTTTCTTTGTAGCTTCAGAGCCTGTACTGGAACTAGCTCTTGTAAACCATGCTGGCCTCGAACTCACAGAGATCCGTCTGCCTCTGCCTCTGCCTCCTGAGTGCTGGGATTAAAGGCGTGTGCCACTACCGCCGGACCTAAAGAGATTTTTCTGGATTGTACTTTTCACCGGCGGTGACAAGCACAGAAACAGAAAAGTACCTGTGATAAATGAATGAATGATTGAGTGGGTGAAAGAATGAACGAATGAGTGAATGCGGAGGAAAGTCAGAAAGTGTGAAGCTTCTCGGGTAGCAAGAACATACAGCCTAAGCAGCACTTCTCTGGATACCTGTCTCTCAGCTAGGAGCATCTCCGTCTGGCCTGCATTCAAGCAGGTGCCTACCTTCATCATCTGGAAGGACCAGACACCTCCATACCCGGTGCCAGCACTTCACAAGCATTTGTGTACACAAGAAACTCTCGAGGCTCAGGTGAGGTGACTAAAGTCCAATTTTAACTCCAGGGACGACTTACCTACTCAAGTTGGCTAAAAGCACCCCCCCTCCCCCGCAAACCACCTGAAGAAGCCCTCGTCTTTGTCTCCTCCAGGGTGGAGATGATCTGTGTGTTCTCGTCCCACGTTGATACAGTGTGGCTAGCGGTGTCCTTTAAGGAGGTCGTTGGGAGGCAGAGTATGCTACAAAAAGAGCTTCTGGCTAGGGGAGGTCCTGCACTGTCGCTGTGGCAACTCCTGCCACCTCACAGAGTACCCAGATAAATAGCTTTTTTTACCCTCTTTCCCTACTTAAGTCGGTGGGGGGTTGGGAGTGGGGAATCCAGGCATTGAAACTTGTCTGGGACATCTATTGGAGTTCTCGAATTTGTGAAAAATTGAGGCTTCCTAAACAACAAAGAAATCAAGATTCTGGAAAAAGCCCACGCCCCTCCAAGGCTGCTGGTGTAAGATGGAACCGCTTGTGGGCACTTTAGCTGGCGAGGTTGCTTTGCCAAGGTGCTAGCAGCTGCAGTCTTGCAGAAAGAAAGCAAGCTGCGGGGTGGAACCCCAAGTCGGTCGGCGAACCAAGGGTTGAGGCCTCGCTGTAGGAGGGGGCGGGGGGGGGGTGATACCCAGACGTCGGCCCCGCCCCCATCCCCTCCAGCACTCCCTGCGGTCACGGCTGAGCAGCCTCGGGTCCCGGGTTAAACAAAGAGACTGGTGTGCCTTAAGGGGGAAAAAAAACCTTTCTTCTTCCTTCTGGAATAGGTGATGTGTGGAAAATTAATAACAGGAAATGCCTTAGCCAAAAATGCAGCAGTATTTGTCTTTAAAGGGATCTAGTCCCCGCCTTCTCTTTCTCCATACCCCTCCCGGACTGTCTTGCAGCTCAGCAACCAGGAGCAGACAGCCAACCGACCCCCCCACCTCCGCGCTCGCGACACACACACACACACACACTCGCGCGCACGCGCACGCACGCGCGCACTCCTTAGCCACCGTTTTCCCTCCCCCCTCAAAACTCTTTTATTATCAGTTGAGTCACGTCTCCTGCCAAGCAAAAGGTCATTTCA
>NW_026068613.1:24470-75434 GCF_014885135.2 Alexandromys fortis
GGTGCGGGAACTGACAAGTCCGAGTATATATATATATATATATATATATATATATATATATATATATATATAGAGAGAGAGAGAGAGAGAGAGAGAGAGAGAGAGAGAGAGAGAGAGAGACGAGCGCCAGAATGCACAGCTCTGCACGGAAAGAAGGAAATGTTTCAAAGCATAACAGGAGCTGCTACCCAATCTGTAGCTAATTCCTTATTTTTAAAAAAAATAATAAGAATGCGGTTTATAATTGTGTGCTGCCTGGAGGGTAATTAAAGTTTCTAATTGTTCTCGTCCAGAATCTCATTTTTGGCCATTCATCAGAGAAAGAGAGAAAGAGCTTGCCAAAGTGCGCAAAGCGCGCGTTGTAGAGAGGAGTGTGGATGGGGGCGGGGGTATTGAGGGAGAGGGCAGACCCGGGCCTGAGGCAGGGAATAGAATCTGACTGCCTGGCGCTCTGCAGAGGACTTTGGAAACTCCAGCGGTAAGCAGGCAGCCCGTTTAAATGTTTCCATAGCACGTACAGATTGCTTTGTTTTAAGATGAGGAAAACAAAACTTGGAAGTATTATTTTTCTATACTGTTTACAGAGAAGCAATGGCCTTTTTTTTAATCTTCTACTAAAGAAGAGGCCTTCTACCTCCTTTGATTTAATTCAGTGCCATTTCAATAAAGACAATTGGCGGTCTCTGAATTCCCGCCAAGTACATTTTCCCCTCCTTTCCGCTCCCATTGGCGTATTTGAATGCCCTGCTTTGCAGTTTTTCTAAGAAACAAGAATCAGTCTTCTTCTTTAAAAAAAAATATAAAAATAAAATAAATAGGGCACATACCAACAGCAATCTGTCCAGGGAGCTAGAGGTTTGGGCAATAAATTATTTGCTCCCAAATTCCAAAAGTCTTTTACATGGAAACATCCCCATCCATTCTGCCTCCCCAACAATGGCCTTTACTCTTCCCTGCCTTCATCTTAGCCATCCTCGTTTGCTTTCTGCTGCTGTGACAAAACCCTGACCAATGCAACTTAAGGAGAAAGGGATTTATTTCATCCTGTATGTTCCACCCAAGGCAGAAATTCAAGGCAGAGGCTTAAAGCAAAAACCATCATGAACGTGGTTCGCTGGCTTGATTCCAAGCTCACCTTCAGCCCCATTTCTTACTCATACCAGGACCACCTGCCCAGGGGTAGCACCACCCATGGTGAGCTAGCCGCCTCTCCTCCATCAATTAGCAATCAAGAAAATGCTTCCACAGACAGACACACCCACAAGCCCGTCTGATGGAGGAAAATGCTTCCACAGACACACCCACAAGCCAGTCTGATGGAGGCAACTCCTCAACTGAGGTTCCCTTTTCTTAGGAGTCTCAAGTTTGTGGCAAGTTGGCAAAAATGAACCAACACCTTAGTCAAGGTTCTTATACCAACCCTGTTCATGGAAACCCCAGAGATGCTTCCTGCAGGAGGAGTCTTCGGAAACCACCAGTTAGAGGTAGCCTGGTGACTAGCAGGGTCTGTCACAGTAGACACAAAGAGATAGTAAAAGCAAACCTTTCTTCCTGGACTCAGCACATCCTGAAACATCTCCACTCTGTGGTGGCATCTTCTAGCAGCCTACTTTTGCCTCCATTCACCACCTCCTCCCACCCCATGGTTCAACTCTCCTTGCAGCAAAGGCACATTCACTGAAGCTACCCCCACCACCTCACCTACTAGAGCCACGCTTCTGAGAAACAAAATAATTTTTGTTTCATTGTAGCTGTTAGGCACAGAAAACTCAGTTTTCTGGATGTTTGAAGAGAACGGATTACATCAGTATATAAGGTAGCGATTATCATATTATTATTATTATTATTATGGTTTTTCGAGATAGGGTTTCTCTGTAGCTTTGGAGCCTGTCCTGGAACTAGCTCTTGTAGACCAGGCTGGCCTCGAACTTACAGAGATCCACCTGCCTCTGCCTCCGGAGAGCTAGGATTAAAGGTATGCGCCACCACTGCCCGGCAAGGGAGCAATTATTGTGGAGAATGACAGGAATAATAAACAACTAACTGTGGGTCTGGGGACAGGATGCTTTGCTTTAGCTCAAGTCAGCAGCTGGCTGGACAGTAACTGAAGTGCTACACACAAGGGTTTGAAAATGGGCTGGCGCTTACCATAGTCAGCAGCTACTGCAATCACACATAACTGGAAAGATCTCTCAGGCCACTGCTGGTTTCCTACCACTTAGAGGTTCCAGGAGGGAAAGCCCCACAGCAAATCTTTTTTTTCCAGCTCTTGTAGACCAGGCTGGCCTCGAACTCACAGAGATCTGCCTGACTCTGCCTCCCGAGTGCTGGGATTAAAGACAAGTGCCACCACCACCCAGCTCCCACAGCAAATCTTGATGATGGAGCATGGAGCTTGTCACTTCCACAGTGACAGCATCCTCTTCCAGTGCACTGCTATTGGCAGCATCAGTTATTCAGATGAGCAGAACAATAATACACCTCTGTGGTCCTGTCTTCCCAGGCCACCTAGAGTAGAAAGAGGACCTAAAAGTTGGCTTGGAATTCTACCAGACTCAAAATACAAGCAAACATTTTTCAGAACCTCTGAGGAAAGAACAAAAGGAAGGACTTCAAAATGATTACTGTGCGTTATGCACTACACTTGAACATATCTGGTGATTAGTTATAATTAAGTCATTTACCAGGGAGGAAACTAACAGTGGAAAGCAGTCACTTGGACAATGTCACACGTCTAACGAGAGAGAGAAGTAGCTTGCAGTTATTGGGAAGGTTTGCTCGTGGAGACCCAGCTTCGCTCCATGCATGCTTGCTTGCAAACAATTGTGTGCTGCTGTGAAAGTGCCACTGTTTTATGCAGGAAGAAACCAAGATTCGAGAAATGTTAACTTGTTCCAAGTCAGAGACCAAAAAAAAAAAAAAAAGAGCCAAAACTCAAAGTCACCTCAGTCTAGTTCTCACAGAGTCTCTTCAGTGTTTTCACCATTAGCTTAAGTAAAGTAGAGTGAAAGATTAATTCTCAGCCCTGTTCCTAATATGACAAAATACAAGGTTTCCCTTTCTGAAAGGGCTTCCCTCAGGAACACTGACACTAGCCCTCACATATGGTTCAGGAATGGGCAGCCCTACCACGTGTCCACCAAAAAGATGCCTCAGAGAGTTTTATGGAAATCACAAATAATTAGCATTCAGGTATGGATTTTAAATTACGATTTCACAAATGATGTTCATTTTATGTCTCAAAGACCTCAGAAAGGAAATTTCCGTGGTATTCTCTCTTTTTAGCTATTGACTATTAGTCTAATACCATTGTTTAACGTAGCCATCAATCTATCATTTTCAATTGATTTGACCATCTTAGTTAATGGAATTTATTTGTTCAACATACAGCAAGTGCCTACCAGGAAGCAGACAGTGCTCCAAATGTTTGAGCTACATCTGCACTGTGCAATTGGCGAAATAGGGTCATCATTTACTGTCTGGGGACCAAGGAATAGAGAAGGAGGCAGAGAAATTGGAACGGTTTGGAAGGGAAAGTGATGAATCAAGATTTGGCAGACTAAATCAAGGCTTAGATTCACACAAAAGCACCCACCGCTACAGCATCCTATGCAGACAGAAATGTGGGCGTGGTCTAGGAAACATGAGCTTTGGTGACTAAGATCACCTAGGAGAACACAGTAAAGCGGGCGAAGATGACAGAGGCTTGAAAGTGTGTCTAAGGAGTCTGTGATGGCTATGTACTCCTCCCAGCTGCACAGGTTGCAAAGTAGAAGGAGCATTTCATTCATCACTAATTCATTCCACACACGCTTACTAATGAAGTTCTCTGTTTGCTGCTTACAATACAATTATAATAATATTATGCTTTGGGATGCATAATAGAAGGTCATTAATAAAGCCCAGTATCTACAGGGCTGGAGAAATGGCTCAGCAGTTAAGAGCACTTAACAGCTCTTGCAGAGGACCTAAGTTTGGTTCTCTGCACCCACATGGTTGCTCACAACCATCTGTATCTGTAATTCCAGCTCCAGTGCCTTCTTTTGCTTTCCATGAGCACAAGGAACATATGTGGTGCACATAAACACATGCAAATGAAGATTAGTATCCATAGAACTGTCTATATTCTTTCTAGAAGAAAAACAAACACATCATCAATACAGGTTCATAGTAGAAATGACATTTAAACTTGACCTTGACTAATGAATAGGGTAGGAAATAGCAGAAGTTATCTGATCTATGCCATTTTTAGGCAGTGCAGATACCTGGGAAATTATAATATTTGAATAATACAAAGCGACGAGAAACACAACGTGACGAATGAGTAAGTTTTGGAGCCATATGAATGGAGTAGACATGCATAACACCAAAGAAATGTTTCAAAGGAAGAAAAATGGGAGAGGGGTTTCAAAAATTGGTGATGAGCCTCTGTTGTTACCAGAGAAAAGAATTTCATTAGTCAAAAGAACAAAGCATGAAGGAAAGTTTGACTTTACAGGAGGGAAAAGAGATAAGAACATCGGAGATATTAAGAGAGCAGGCTGACCAATGTTCTCAAGTTGCAACTAACAGCAACAAGTTTAAAGTGGTTTATGGGGAGCAGGGGTGAAGATCTTTACCGTGTAGCTGATGTGGAAACGCACAGGACTCAGAGGGATGAAAGAGCCTGCAACCAGGGAGCTGGTAGCGTGTTCTGAACTGGTGTTGTGAAGTCAGACAGGACTGTTTCCCTCTCGTCTCACTGTCTGTCTGCTTCATCCTCTCCCTTTCTTTCTCCGGTCTCAGTTCTTGTGCTGAAAAGTGGGTGCCTGACAGCCCCAGAGCTTCAGTGTGTACTCGTTCATACTCTAGCGGAGGCTATTTACCTTGATGATGATGATGGTGTCACCCCAATTTTGCACCGGAACCCAAGGCCTCTCTCTGTCCAACCCTCACCTGCTAAACATTTGGGAAACCAAGTGATGACTTGGACAATGCCCTGTATGCAGAGAAGCTTGAATAGACTTACGAAGGTGACTTTAGGTTTCTTCATCAATACTGCAATGGATAGACCAAAATCAAAGACAAGAAGCATCTTTAGTGGTTTGGATGAAAACAGCCCCCATAGACTCATAGAGAGTGGCATTATTGGCAGTGTGGCTTTGTTGGAGGAAGTGTATCACTGGGAGTCAGCATGGAGGTTTCAGATGCTCAAGTCAAGCCCAGTGTCTCCTTGTCTCTCCATGCTGCCTGCCATCCAGATGTGGAACTCTTAGCTACCTCTCCAGCACCATGTCTGCCTGCATGCCACCATGCTTCCTGCCATTGACAATAATGGACTAAACCCCTGAACTGTAATGCAGCCCCAATTAAACATTTTCCTTTATAAGAGTTGGCGTGGTTCATGGTGTCTCTTCACATGGCTAGAAATCCTAATTAAGACAGCACCCTCTAATGCCTGGTGATAATTAACACAGAGGGGCTTTTATTTCGATATGGTTCCAGTGTTTCATCAAAAATACACAGATGCAGAGATTCTACATAGCCTGTATGAATAAATACTAGAAACAGTATATAAAGCTAAGCAGCTTGCAGGACCCAAGGTGTTGTGAGTAGACTTTTGTCTCCCAAAAAAGTATGATGTAAGTCTAGCCTCTAGTACCTATGAATGTGAACTTATGTGGAAATAGAGACTTTGCAGATACAATCACATCAAAACATGGCCCTTCCCTCCCTTCCCTTCTCCCCAATCCTCCCACTCCCTGTCTCCCTCTCCTCTCTTTCCATAAGGTAAGCATCCCTGTCCAGCCCTCTCCCATGATGCTCTATTTCACCACATGCCCAGACACGGTGGAGCTAGACGACTGTGAACTGAACCCCTGGAAATGTGAGCCAAAGCAGAGCTGCTCTTGTGTAAGCTGCTTCAGGAGGTGAGAAATTGCCTAGCCAGGCTTTGATATTTAATCTTAATTCTGAAGTGAACAATGTAGGGAGAAAGGAGACATGAGCAAAGACAGTTGAGGTTTCTTTTTAAATTGAACATACGGAATCTTATTCTGCTCCTAAAAGTTGATATGGTTTCTGATCCAAGAAAAATATCCAAGTATTTTATTAAGCTTATATTGTTTCAAGTGATCTGGGATATTTTTTCTTTTTCTACTGACTTTCTTTCATTTTTTTTTCTTTATTTTTTTGTTTTTCGAGACAGAGTTTCTCTGTCTGGATTTGGAACTTGTCCTGGCACTCGCTCTGTAGACCAGGCTGGCCTCAAATGCACAGAGATCCACCTACCTCTGCCTCCCAAGTGCTGGGATTAAAGGCGTGCGCCACCACCACCCAGGTCGCTATTGATTTTTATGTGCAATTTTCCCAGATGTTAGATTGAAGATTTTAGTTTAACCTCACAAACTGAACTTTCCTCTCCAAATACTTAAAAGGTTGGCTTCAAGTTTTTGAAACTGTGTATTGAATATCTTATTTTTATGAATTCTGAGAAAAAATGTATCAATTAAATGAGTAAAGTGTAGAAAGCATTGTGTGGCAGATGGTAAGTGCCACGTTATTGTTATCCTCGTATCTGTAACAGTGCATGAGCACTGCTGTATACATTTGTGACAAGTATATCTACATTGTTCAATAGCAGCGCATCATTTTTTCGAGTGAAATAAAAAACAAGCAAAACCATGGCCATACTAAGCTGAGCCTTTCATTCAGTGACTAGCGTCTTCTAAGAGGGAAATTTGGACACCAACATTTTGAGAGTGGGAAAATGCCATGTGACTATAGAGGCAGAAATTAGAGAGATACAATAAGAAGACACAAAATGACAGGGCAACCACCAGAAGCTAGGAGAGAAGGGGACAATCCTCCTGGGGCCTGGGAGTAAACCTTACTGTGTCCCTTCAGCCTCTCAGGACTGTGAAGGGTTAAGTTCCTGTTGTTTCAGACAAACAATGTGTGTTACTTTGTAGGAGTGATCCTAAAAAATTAATCCACAAAATCAATAAACAAAAGTTATTTGTGTTTCTAAACAGTAGCAACAAACAACTGAGAGCTGAATTTTTAATGTTGCTTAAAATAGCCGTGAAAGTATTAAATATTTAGAAAGAAGTAGAACCAAGTGTGTACAAAACTGATATACTAAAAACTACAGAATATAGTTAGGAGATCCTAAGGAAGATGGAAGCTCCTGGGAAGATCCGTGGAGCTCAAGGATTAAAAGGTTCACACTGTTAAGATAGCACTTTTCCCTGAGTATAATCCCCCAAAAAACCTCAGCAAGTGTTCAGGACTGACAAACAGAACCTAGGATTTACATGGAAAAAGATCTAAGAAAAGCTTAACAAGTTTGAAAATTTAAAATGACTTGAAAGAATTATATACTATCTTATCTCAAGATTGAAGAGCTTCAATAATCAGTCAGTTTGGTACTGGCTTAGGGCACAGCATAGATCATTAAAGAGAGACGGACATACAGGTGTGGCCAGCTGATTAAACTGAAAGATCCATAGTGTTTGAACACGGATGGAAGTGCACTAGAATAATTGAGATCTATGTGTGAAAATATTTACTGCAACCCTTGTACTATGCACAAAAATTAACTAGAAATGAGTCATAGATAAATCTAAAGCTGTAAAATGTCCAAAGTCAAGCATGAGATAGAAATCTTCATGTGTCTTATTTAAGCAGTTTTTATAGAAGACCCTAACAACACCAAGAACATGAGCTATGTATAACAACTTAACTTGAAATTTATCAAAATAATTTATTAAAACTGCTGCATTGCAAACCTCAATCATTAAAATAAATAAACAAACAAGGACCAACGAGATGGCTCAGCAAGCAATGGTGTGTGCCGCCAACCCTAGCAGAAAGTACAGCCAGACTCCAATGAGTTGTCCTCTCACTTCCACGTGTGCACTGTGGCTATACACGCACATATGTGTGCATACACACACGCATGCACACACACAACCAACAAATGTAAAACATAATTTAAAAATAGACATGTTACATAATACTTCTAAAACTTACGTTTAATGAAGAACTCATTCATAGACCAAATAAAGAGGTCTCAAGATTCAATAAGAAAAACAATCCATTAATAAAAGAGCAAAATATTTGAACAAACCTTTCATCAAAATAAATGAACACATCACAAAAACACACTGAAAGAGGTAGAAATAAATAGTTTGATCGCTGTCAGTTTGTTAGAGGGATATAAACAAACAGAAGTGATGTTGCTTTTCCATACACATGTTAAGGATGAAATTAAAAAGACTGACAAATCTAAGCAGTGGAAAGGATGACGAGCGACTGTGATTCTTAGGCTTTGCTGATGGGAATAGAAAACAGCATTTCTGTTTTGGAAAACCAAGTAGAAGATTCTTAAAGTTAAACAAATCAACCATCCTATTTCTGGGCATGTATCCTGAGGACGTAAAGTGGCAGGGCTGCGTCCCGCCACCCGGCTAGCTTTATCCAAAATAATTACACGGAACTATATTCTTTTAAACACTGCCTGGCCCATTAGTTTCACCCTCTTATTGACTAATTCTCACATCTTGATTAACCCATTTCTAATGATCTGGGTAGCACCACGAGGTGGTGGCTTACCGGGAAGGATCTTAACCAGCGTCCATCTTGGAGAGGGAGCTATAGCATCTGCCTTACTGCCTTCTTCTTCCCAGCATTCTGTTCTGTCTACTCTGCCTATCTAAGTTCTGCCCTATCAGGACAAGCAGTTTCTTTATTAATTAACCAATGAAAGCAACAGATAGACAGATGGCCCTCCTCCATCAACATAAGATATATTTCCATGAAAAGTTATTAACGACTTTGTTCTTAATTAGCAGAAGTTAGAAACTTACACTTGTGTGCACTAATCTGGTGGCTGCTCCTAAACAAATTTCTAGGAAATGGTGTGGGCAAATCTCAGAAGGCTACTGAGGGTTCCGAGAGATGCTGTGCCGTTAAGAAGACTGTTGCTCTTACAGAGGACCTAAGGGTAGTTCCCAACATCCACATCTGTAACACCAATTCCAGGGGATCCATTACCCCATGCTGGTCTCTTCAGTCACTAGACACACAAAAGGTACACATGTGGGTAAGCATTCATGGGCATAAAATAAAAAATTTAAACATATTTTTAAAAGTCTATTGAAAGAGGCCAGATTTGATTTAACATTCTTAAGAAAAACAAACAAGCAAAAAATCCCTAATGATAGAAACAATATCATTGACTGGAGACAGAAATAGAAATAAGAAATGTACAGCAAAGGAGAATAAAGACACATTTAGGGCTGACAGGAAAGTGTTGTATCTTCAACATGACCATGATTGCATGGCGTGTGCGTGCGTGTAAGTGCATGCAGATATGTAAGCACATGTGTGAAAAGTTTGTCAAATAGTGTGCTTTAAAAAAGTCAATTTTATTTGTGTCAATTACATATCAATGAAATTGACCAGAATAGTCAAGAAATAAACTGAATGAATATTTAAACCATTTATAAATTCACTAAGATCTAATTATTTTCACTGTGTGGTCATAAAATAAGAACAAGCATATGCACAACTTATAAACTAATTGGAAGCAAACTTTCCGTTTTCTGTGTGTTTTTGCAAGAAGCACTATCTGCATTAGCTTCTTTCCACACCATCCTAAAACCACTGGCCCCCTCCTGCTTCCAAGGTCACAGACACAAGAACATGGTAGCCACACACAGCCTACTCATTCAGGTCTGTCTATTAACCTCCTCCTGGATCTGGGCGTCACTCCAGGGAAAGCACACAAAGAAAATCTAAAAGGAAGAGATGGTTTCATTGTCACCTGGCCAGCTCTACAATTGGTGTGGGACAATGGTCTGTATTCTGTCAATTATATTTTAAATAAATGCTGATTGGCCAGTAGCCAGGCAGGAAGTATAGGCATGACAACCAGACAAGAAGTAGAGGCGGGTCAATGAGAACAGCAGAATTCTGGGAAGAGGAAAGCTTGATCTGCAGTCGTGACCCAGCCACAGAAGAAGCAAGATGTGACTGCCTCACTAAATAAGGCACCAAGCCACATGGCTAACATAAACATGAATAATGGGCTAATATAAATTATAAGAGTTCATAAAAAGCCTGAGGTACTAAGCCAATTAGTTTATAACTAATGTAAACCTCTGTGTGATTTCTTTGGGACTTAACGACTGCAAAAAACGGGCAGGACAGAAACCCAACAACATGCAATTTCTTTTGGACACTGGCCGATGTGACCTCCACTGGTCCAGTTTCTCGATGCTATCTATGCCGCTTTGGCCTCTCAGCACTCATTCCTCTAGTCCAGCATGAGGAATAATTTTCTTTAACATATCATTGACCCAGATTAAAATTCTTTTACAGACCAAGCACCAAATAGGTCTCCT
This sequence comes from Alexandromys fortis, assembly GCF_014885135.2. Lineage (NCBI taxonomy): Eukaryota > Metazoa > Chordata > Mammalia > Rodentia > Cricetidae > Alexandromys > Alexandromys fortis. The sequence goes on from NW_026068613.1 coordinate 34,859, forward strand.
GGTGAAGATGAACCTTGAGCCAACTTCTGAAGGAAGACGGAAACCTGAGTTGTCAGACAGTAAAGGGAAGGAGATTGCCTGAAGCAGGGGAGCAGCTGAAAAAGAGAAAACTGTCTGCCTGACTACTTCGATAAAAATCACCTTGAGGAGAGCAGAGCAGTATCCACAAAGCCCACTCAGCCTTGAAAGCCCAGATTTCCTGTGCCTCCTGCGTTCTCGCCTTCAGACTCTCCAGCAGGGCCAAACTAGCACTCACCCTGAATAAATGCTCCAGTCTGGTCACAACTTGCCCTTCCAGTAACTACTGCTCTTAAGAAACTCTCCCAGAGGCTGGGTGGGCATGGTTGCTCACAACTGTAATCCCGACTGAAGGAACTCTAGCCAGCCTGAGCCTGGAAAACATGGCTCTGCCAGGCCTTGCCCTTCCCCCTATTACTTCTGCCTCGCTAAAAACCATTAGATTGCATTCCTAAAGCTAGCCACCAAGGTCTACTCCCTTATTTGGTCACTCCGTCCTCCTGAGGCTGACTACCAAGGTCTAGCTATCAAAGTATTGAAGTCCAGCAACCAAAAGCCCCCTTTGGTTCACCTAATTGACTTACCCAACTGAAATTAAACACCTCATTCTTACATGGGTTTTCCCCCTTTACATTTATAAACCATTTCCTATGTGTCAAGTCTGTCTGCTCTCTATCCAGAGGCAATCCGTTGTTCCCCTCTGGGGCAAATACTACTATCCCCTTCTCCTCATCCCCTTCCCCTTCTCCCTCATTTTCCATCTCCTTTACCACCCATCCTAGCCCATTCAAATGCAGATCTCCCTTTCCTCTCCTCTTAAAAATTACACCTTGCAGGATACACATTTTCTGCTGTTTCCTTCCAGAGTCAGAAAGCAGCCACTTTAACTTTTCTTCCCTGCTTAATAAATGACCTCATAAATTAACTAAACAGAAAATGATTAGAATCATCCAGTAAGAAAAAAACTTAAAGCTAGTTGCAACTTTTTGTATGTGAATTAAAAGAAGGCTCCCATCTTTAAAGAAATACAACAAAAACCTTGCACCCAACAAAGTGAAATTCTTGTGCTGTAGCCTTCAACAGTTGACTATATTTACAGAACCACTGCTTATAACAGCCAAAGGTGGAAACAGCACAAGTGCCCATCTATGAATTAATGGATAAGTGTATACTTTAAAAGGAATATTATTATATCCCTTTTATATATTATTATTATATATCCTTAAAAAGTAAGGAGATCAGATATAGTGGCTCATGCCTGTGTTTCTATCATTAGGGTCACTTAAGTCAACCTGGGCTTAACAAGGCCCAGGCTAACCTGAACTCTATACTAACAATCTCCTTTAAATATGCATACAAATAGGTATTCAAAACAGTAAGACAAATGAAATATATTGTATGTAAGAAAAAAATGTCTAAAATATTAGGTATCTATAGTGGTCCTAGTCATGAAATACAAAATAGCATTGTGGTTACTGGGGCCTGAAAGAGCAGGAAAATGAATTGAATTTTATGTAGCATAAAGTTTCAGTGTTGAAGGAAGAAAACACTTCAGGAAACTGCATGTCCCTGTGAGTATGTTTAACACCACTCAGATGTGCACCCCAAATTATTTACGTTTAGTTTACATATATTTTATCAAAATTAAAATAATGTTCTGTAAATGAAAAGGTATTCAAGGAAGCAGGAAACACTTCTATAACCTGGAGAACCAACACAAACCTACCAAGTGGTACAGAGGATAGAATCAGCAGGCAGCATCCACATGTTCAGGAAGTTGTCATAAAACATGGTCGTGATGAATAGAGACAGAAGACGTGAAGAACTGACATGAACGTCTAGAGTTGAGTATCAAATGTCTGGAATTAAAATACACTGAATGAGAAAGAGGAAGAGATGAGTGAGGTTGAAGACGGAAATAGGGGCAGCTACACAGACAAGAACAACCCTGAGAAGCGTGGACAGTGTGGCTCTGCATGCGGATAACTGGATTCCCAGGAAACGCTGGGGAGTTATGGGAGAAGGTTAACAAACATGATAATACTGAAAAACTAATGACAGAAATTTTTCCAAATTTGAGAAAACGGTAAACTTTCTGATAAAGAAGCTTAAATTTTTTAATTTGAAGAAACAAGAGACACACACATAGAGACATATCGCAATCAAATTGTTGAAGACCAGAGATGACTTGAATGTGTTATTATAGCATCAACTTCTATAGGAAGGATCACAAGCAAGGACAAAGGGAAATTTGATAACACACTTATGAGAAATCAAACAGGTGAGAGACAACGCAGAGGGATACAAATGAGAAGAACTGACAACCAAAAATTCTATACCTCGCAAACATGTTTTTCATATTTCAATTCTAACAAATGAAAGGAAAATGAGGAAGATTTTGAAACAAACAAAAAAGGAAGAACTTGGTTCCTTTCTTGCCAGCAGACTGAGATTAGCAGAAAGTCCTTTGAGAAGAGTGAGAACACCAGGTACAAATGTGACTCCCACAAAGGAGGAAACAGCTGAGAACGGCCAAACATGCATGCGGCAATAAATGACACTTTAGAACTAACGACAAATCTCTTGCAAAAGTTGCTGGCTCTTTAAAGTTATAACAACATGCTCATAGCACAAAAATAAAAGGTAGAGTGTCAGGAACACTGAGGGCAGGAGGAGAGACAGCAATGCAAAGTGCTATTGGGAAAGTCCCACATTACACATGAAGTAATTTTGTAGTGTTTAAAAGTGCACTTAATCAACAGAAGATTATTAGGATAAACACATGTAGCTTATAAAAAAGTAGTAGAGCTGGAATAGAAAACAGACAAATAAATAATCTATGAAGATGTCAGTGTACAAGGAAGGAAAGGTAAAGAAGAGACGAATGAATCAAAAGCAAAGATGAGACGCTAACTCTGAAGAGTTAAATGCCATACTTTACAGTGTGTGATGTTCCTCACGTTATAAAACATCTGCCAGGCACGTTCAGAAATCGATGATACTTTTGAACCCATTCTTTTTCCCACTTGTAGAAATAAATGAGGAATCAAATTCTCTGCTCAGTTCATCTTGAGAGGAAAATCAAATCTGAATAATTCAGTGACAGGTGGGATTTTATACGACAGAGTGTTTGGGGCCTAAATTATTCAGAATCTCTGAGTTTCACATTTCAAGCTGGCACCAAAGGGTCTGTAGTTGGCATCTCTGTATCTGTTGCCCTCCTGGACTTCTCCATTTTGCCAGTACATTAAACATCATGCCTAGAAGGTCATTATTCCAAAGTCCCCGCCATCTCCTCCCACCACATCCTTTTGCTGCATTCTGTTTTTGTCAAAGAACTGTGGTTTGTCTTATCATCACCCACTTGACAAATCACCCGTGAGTTTTCCTGGTCTGCAACTCACCGGGGATTCTATACCATCCTTCTCACGTCCCTCAAGGGCTTCACTCTTGCCCTTCATCCTAGCAGCTCACTCGAATCAGATCTAACATGTCCTAGCTGCAGCCTTTCTCCAACAGCACCACCAGAGAAATTGTTTGTTCTATGTCCTTGGTGCTTTGCTGCTGATAACTCTCTGTAGAACACACATCCTATACAATATTCAAAGCCTTCTGTAATGTCCCAATCTACTTCTCCTACCTAATTTCCAAGTGGCCCCAAATAGTGGTCCTTACCATTGTCCCCAACACTCTCTTGCATTTGATAATTCACACACCCTACATACTCCTATCCCTGCATGGAAAGCCCTTCCTTTTTATTACGACTGAGAATTTCACATCCAGAACTGAATAAGGCACTGGTCTGCAATCATAGAGACCTCAGTTCAAATCTCCAAGATCCATGAGAAACCAGGTTCTGTAGTGAGTCTGTGATCCCTGCAGTCATAGACCAACATGGGAGGTGGAGACAGGGGACTACCCACCCAGAAGCTTGTGGGCAAGCTAACCTAGCATACACATACTCTTCCTTCATACAATGTAGAAGGCTGTCTCTCTGGCTCCATACACTCCTTGTCACGTGTGTGCCTGCACTCACACATACACACAAACAGAAAACATATTCCTTTTTTCATTTTTTAATTTTAAAAAATTACTTTTCATTTTGCATACCAACCCTAGTTCCCCCTTCCTTCCCTTCTCCCACCCTCTGCCCCCTTCCACTCCTCAGAGGGCACAAGACCTTGCTTGGGGAGTCAACAAGGTCTGGCATACCAACTTGAGGCAGGACCAAGCCCGCCCTCCCACCCCGTATCAAGACTGAGCAAGGTATCCCACCATAGGGAATGGGCTCCAAAAAGCCAGCTCATGCACCTGGCATTGGTCCTGGGGCCCTGCCCCAACAGATCAAGCCGCATAACTGTCACCCACATTCAGAGGGTCTAGTACAGTCCCATAAAAGTTCCCCAGCTGCCAGTCCATAGTCCGAGAGCTCCCACTAGCTCAGGCAGAAGACATTTAAAACCTAAAAAGCAGTCTCCATCCTCCAGAGATACCCATGCAGAGATGGCCATAGACACCTACAGTTCTTTATATCCTTTGCCTGGCAGGTGATTCTGGATGCTCGAACTTTTTCATGTGCTGCTATTTTTCCTTCAAAAGTCGAGGATGTTCTTTGGGAATAAGACTCAAGATTCTGAGTACTTGAGAGATAAATAAGCGCATATTTGACAAGGTGGATCACTCATATATGTCCTTCCAACTAGAAATGGCTCTGGAGTCACCTGTGCAGGCTCAGAAAAGCCTGGCTCACTATTACAAACCACTTTCCTAGAAAGTTCCTGTGTCTGTGTTTTGGAATGGGATAAGAAGGTTGCACTTAATCCATCTGAGATGCCCACTATGAAGGCTTGGTCCTCCGAGGGACGGGTAGTGTAAACTTTAAAGAGCTGGGGCGTAGAGGGAGATTGAAGAAAAACCACTGGGCATGTACCACAGAGGGGACTCTGGCCTGCCGTTCTCTTTCTCTCTTCACTTCCCGGGTGCCTCGTGGTAGACAAATTTTTGTCCATCGTGGGCCCTGCAGGGATATGCTGCCTCATCTAGCCTAGCATCCACAGAGCCAGCTGACCATGGACAGAAATCTCCAAACCATGAGCCAAAGTAACCATTTCCTACTTTTAAATTGATCACCTTGAGCATTTCATCACAGTGACGGAAAGCCAGCTTACATGGTACCACAGCTAACCCGAATGTTGTGAGCTAGAAGGCCTATCTCCAGGTCTGTGATTGGTTGATTGTGTGATCTTGACTCCATCACTCTTAACCTCACCTTTCCATTCTGTAAACTCGGAAGTTTTGATAAGATGAGCTCAAAGTCTCTTCTAATTCTAAAATGCCAGTGTTACTTGTCTCTCACTAGTTCCACAAATTTCACAATACCCCAGCAAGGGTCAAGGTCAGGCAAAGGAGCTTATGTGTTTGTTGAACACCTGTCGCATCCTAATTAACCTTTGCCACCAGTCCTGAAATAGCTCTGGCTGTAAGGGCTCTGCGAGTTTGAGTAATTTGTCAAATCCCCACAGCTACTGATTGAAGGGGTTAAGAAACGATGCTCCAAATTTCAAAGAGAAGCCAGGCATGAGGGTCCACACCTGTAGTTCTTCCACTTGGGAAGTGGAAGAAGGAAGTTGGTAAGTTTGAAGACAACCTAGGCTACAGAGAGATCCTGCCTCGCAGCAAAAACAAGAACAACAAGTTTCCAAAAGGATTGACTCCAAAGCCAACGCTTTACTTCCCGCATTTAGGGGCTCAATGTAAACCTTGTTTTTGTTTTTGTTTTTGTTTTTTTTAATCAGCTTATAAACAAATGACTCCATCAATATTTTCTGGTACTCACGGCATCTAAAATACCCATCCTATATCCTATATCATCACTAGAATGATAATATTCTACATTTACACAAGCCTTTATACTCCTCCTAGACACTCTCCTGGCTCTCACAGCTTTTAAGTGAGCAGATCATAACAGTCATCATATAAGGGAAGTAACAAGCCCTAGAGAAAGTGAGCAATTTTCCCTGAAGTGCTAAGGAGTTAGTTCATAGAACGCTGGTGGAGGAGCTGGGTTTTTCAATGATGCTGACTCGAAGTCAGATCCAAGTCCACCCGTTTGCCCTTTGAAATACTTAACTTACTTTTTCTGATACTGTTATCCTCAAATGTCTTGTTTTTAGAGGCAGAAGCTGGTAAGAACCGCAACAGCAGCAGGAACAGGCTTTAAAGCAGCAAATGGCTCTAGCTTGCTGTGCTGGGCATTGTGGTTTGCAGACCTCACAGCTGAGGAGGACTCATTGTTTCCCCCCTCAGAAGCTCACTCAGCCCTTTCAGATGCTGTAAAAGCTAATTCTTAGACAGGAGGCCTAGATCAGCTCCATCTCTGTTCCTCTAAACCCTGTGTCTAAAGTGTGGTGTCTTCTGCAAGTTCTGGGAGCCAAACAAGGGCAGTGGTGACAGCCTGTGTCATTTGGGAGTCATATCCAAGGATATGTGAGTGGCACTTGTATCCTGGGAGTAATGAACAGCCACCTAACTGGGTATAAGAACCTTTTAATAGATGGGAATTCATACCTGGTACTGTTAACCTAGACAATTGCTTGTGGCTGCTGAGGTCTTGGACCCAAGGAGAATATCAACTACTGCCACTTTTCAAAATCAGCATCATTCCCAACTGCATTCTAAATACCTGCTCTTATAGCCACAGATAAGTGCAGCTCTCACCCCTCACCAAAGAAGCTTCTTTTGTAGCAGATGGAGACTGCCACAGAGATCCACAACTCCTCAAGATGCAGAGAACGCCTGGATGCACGGTGCCCGTCTCCAGTTGATGACATCTAAGGCACAACTCCTCCACCCAAGGCTCAGGGAACACCATGGAAGACGGTGAAAGGCAGAAGATCAGGTTATCTGCTATGCAAGAGAGTCTATATGTGTCAGGGAAGCCGAAATGTTGCTGACAGAGTCGACTAAACAGGACCCGCATGATGACAATACCAGTCTGCACGCCAGCATGAACAGGGGAACTCACACAAGTCTCCACCCTTAGATGAGAGTTACAAGCAAAGCTGGCGAGAGGAAGAAATTAGTGTTTTCTGACAATGAGCCCCCAGTGGGTTATCAAATCTTAAGTGGTCACTGCAAAACACATACACTTATCAGCAACACTAAACGGGCACAGCAATTGGGCTTACATACACATATGTGAATATATCTAATTATATATACAGTAATTAAGAAAGAAAATGCCGTGAAGTTGAGAGAAAATGGGAGGAGGTAATAGGGAAGGAGTTAGAGGATAGAGTGTGGGTAGAACTGACATAAATATACTCATGTATGAAATTCTCAATAACAATAATAATTTTTCAAACAGTACATGTAAATACTATTCTACCACGAGGCTGCTTTATCAGTAGATCATAATATGTCCCTCGGGTGACAGCATAAGTGGATAAAAGATAGTCTATTCCAGATCAAACCTAAGTGACTATGGCTCAGGAATACAGATTTAGGTCACTTCAAATTTCATGTTCTGATGAAGCAGCCATTTCAACAATTTTATATAGTAACAAAATAAAGAAAATCATGAATCAGGACACTTTTAAAATATATTGATGAAAACATCAGGTAGGCAGTTTACAACAAAGTAGGGAAATTTCTGCTACAGACTATAGATGCCAAATGGGGGCACTCTTGGCATTCCCTACCTCATAGACTTTTATGAAGATTTTGTGAGAGAAATAAAAAGCATTCAGCATTTTATCTAACATGCAGTAATGAGTATTAACACTTGCATGGTGGTTGAACCCCTTCATCTAACTCAGAATGTCACCTCTTTGTTAGCTCATGACTCGACCTATATAGTTAGATACTTGACCTGTGTATCTCCTCTGGGTAAGATTTAAGCTATTTAGCTTTATCCAGTTCAGAATCTTAAGTTGTGTTGTAACACACTTAAGAACTTATCTCCCCCCCAAAAAAATCCTTCGAGTTGTCTTCCAGGAATGGCAAGGACTAATTTGCTTTGAGTCATTCATATACTCTTTCCCTATCCCCAAATGAGTAATTACCATAGCTGCAAGGTACTCCCACCCATTGTCTCCCCTCTGTAATTATGGGTCAGAGTTTCTCTCCAGATAACAGGCTTATGGGGGTGCAGAACCCGGGAGCCTGGCCTCATTAGCACAACAGATAAACAATTAGTGTCTATCCTAGGTCCCTATCCATGTTCATTCACATGTACCAAGTGTACCTTTTGATTGTGAATGAATGAAAACATTTACATCCCAATAAAAAAATTAAACCTGATTATTGTTATGTTTACAATACAAGCGTGGAAAGAGTTAGGGAGTAGGCATGCAAGTTTTCTTTTTTCTTTTTCCTTTTTTCTTTTTTTCTTTTTCTTTTTTTGGATGTGCAATCACTGCTAAAATACCTGGAGTTTCCAAACGCGAGTGCTTATGTGGGAACCCACACTGGTTTCAGGCATGCTGGCAGCAGATCAAATCCCCAGCCCAGTGTTGCAGCCGTAATTTTATTTTAATTTTAATTAGTATCAATTAAGACTAAAAAATAGACAGTGTGGACGAACAATGTGTGGTTGGCTCTAACAAGTAAATTAGATACTTTGCAGGAAAGAGTGGGGTGGGGGGAGCCAAGGGGGACTCTGCTTTCATTTCCAATCCCTTGCTCCTCCCCATAGCTGCTGCTCCTGGCAACTCATGCTTCTAGGGCAGAGCCTGTGTTAACGCTCAGAGATCCCCTCTCTGGGTAGGGAAATTAAAGGTAGGAAGTGTATGGACCTCAGATCGCCTTCCAACAGGCTAATGAGCTTGCATTGTCTTGCACTGAGTCCCCGAATCACATATGCAGCTCCTTTTTTCCTTTGAAGTCTGCAGCATTCACAGGGAAGAACCCACTGAGACAGTCTGTCTTTTCTTCATTCTTTCGCTGCACCCCAGGCTACCTTGTGAGCAAGAAACTCTATAGTGGAAGGCATGTAGTAGTGTCCTGATAAATGCTTAACAGATTTTTTAATAGAGGTATTTAGATGGGTATATATATATATATAGATGATAGATAGATAGATGATAGATAGATAGATAGATAGATAGATAATAGATAGATAGATAGATAGATAGATAATAGACAGATAGATAGATAGATAGATAGATAGATAGATAGATAGATAGATAGATAGATAGATAGATAGATAGATTTATGATAGGGTAGAGGATAAAAGATAAAGGTCTATCAAAATGTTACTGACACAAAGGCTATAATATAGTGAACTATTTACAAATATTAATAAAACAGTAGAAATGTGTAAATCCATTCTTGTGGATAGTATAAATAATAATATAATACTATTTATCATAATAATTTATATAGCCCCTGACGCTCAGCATGAGCTTATCCATAGAGTTTGCCAAACTCTTGTCCTTGTTTCTATAAGGAGAGTCAGGCCAATCTGGGGTCTAGGCATCCACTCCTGCACATCCTTTCTGGGTGTACGAGCCAGCATGACCCTGAGCCATATTTGTGACTAGCCTTATACACTGCTAAGCCTGTACACGCAGTGTGAAAAATGAGGGGGAAATAGCCTGCCTGCAGCTTATCACAAACAGTTGTTCAGCTGCCGGTCTGAGCTGCTTGGCCACAGCCAAACTCCCTGTGTGCCAGCCTCCTTGTGAGCCTGACATGCTGCCTTCCGGCTCAGAATGGCCAGTCTCTGGCTGCTAATGTGATTATTTCTGAACATGAATTTGGGAGGACTTGAGTAATATCAACGCTACACTGTTCTGTAAAAGCAACTTCAAGCACACAGGGAATAGTGAAATGTAACAAAATTAACAGGAAATGATACCTGAGTTATTGGTGTGTGCACCTGTGTGGAAGTCAGAGGACATCATGTGAGCTCTGGGAATCATCAGGCTTGGTTGCAGGTTCCTTTACTTTCTGGGCCGTCTCAGAAGCCCTATCATTTTGGTTCTAATATAATTTGTAACACTGTGAGTGTACACGCATCTAATTTTTTAATAAGAGCCATGTTTAACAAATAATGGGCAGAATCCCTAAAATTTAGGCGCCATTATGAGTCAACCCTACCTCATCACTAAATAAATCCAAGCAATCTGATTCTTAATAATGACAATGATAATGGCAGGAATAAGTTCTGAAAGTGAAGTGGGGAGGAGAGTCTAGAAACTGAAGGAGCCAGCCTACCCATCCACACAGGCAACTTGTGCTAGCTGGGTACATGCCTTTGTACCATGGGAGGCCGTGGCAGGGCCCTCTCTGTGAGTTCTGTGTCAGTCTGGTCTACACAGAGAGCTCCAGCCCAGTCAAAGCTACATATTGAAAGCTCTTTCTCAAAAATTAATTAATTAAATGAAAACCAGATCACTTGTGCTCACCCAGTGTCTCCCATCACTTGACTTTTGGGCAGTTGACCTTACCCAAGAGTCACGTTTCACCCACTGTTGGGCTCATCTGTCAGATGCAGTGACCAGACCAAAGCAGACGAATCTACGTAAACTTGGACTAAGGAAGGAATATGCCTTTGGCCTCTCAGCCTTAGCTATTCTCTGTAACTTTGAGCTCTAATAGCCGTAAGTCCTTGTTGCCAGGGTTGCCAGAACAAGGCCAATAGCTCCTTGACTAGTTCACTTCAATTTTCTCCTTGTAGAATATACTTCAAGTTTGCCTCTTTAGAGGTCCATATCTATTTTTTTGGCTTTGAGGAGAGGAAATCCCAGGAACCTGGAATATGACTTAGTTATGACCAGATGACGCTTGCCCACATCCTCATTACCAAAGCTTGTGTCCCCAGCCAGAAGCAAATTCTAAGACCTGCTCCTTCTGGTCCATTCCAGAGAAGCCTGCCCTGGCCGATGCCTTTTGTTTAGAAAAAGCAAAGGAAAGGTATAAAATACAGGCAAAGGCATTATTAATATAAACTCACTTCCCTCCAAAATAACCATATATGGTCCTTATAGAAATACTACACCTATATATCAAACATATACACTTACATGCATGTATATCCCTGTGTAATACACATAGATTATATGTAGTATATACACATGTAACTTCTATTTGTTCACTAGTACAGATCATCTGAAATCCATTTCTCAGCTAAGTTACTATTTTTCTCTACTTCCACAATTAAGTAATGCCAGAAGCACATTTAGATTATGTGGTTTGAAGTGCATTTGAGTGCATGGTTTCTTAAACATAAAGCACACTTCTGAATCACTTCATACAGCGCGATGTCAGGTCAGGGCTTCTCAACACTGCAATAAAGGTCTTTTTGTTCAAGTCAAGGCTAATCCTACTCTTGTTGTAGCCAATTTTAAAGCTCTTCAGTCGACTCTAAAGTAAACTCAGGATTGAGAACCACTGCCCAGGATGGTCAATAGAGCAGTGGGGATGGCTCAGTGGATGTCCTTGTCCATCTTAATTCCTCTGCTCATGAAACCATACACAGGTGTCCCCAAATACAGAGATGTGGTTCACTCAAACATAGACCATGATTAAACATGGTATTCTTTTTTTTTTTTTTTTTTTTTTTTTTGGTTTTTCGAGACAGGGTTTCTCTGTGGCTTTGGAGCCTGTCCTGGAACTAGCTCGGTAGACCAGGCTGGTCTCGAACTCACAGAGATCCGCCTGCCTCTGCCTCCCGAGTGCTGGGATTGAAGGCATGCGCCACCATCGCCTGGCTAAACATGGTTTTCTGCGATGTGTTGCTTCAGCCTGAAACTATGATGTACGTCATACACAGTTTGCATCAATACATCGTTCATAGCTAGAGAATAATCTTGTTTAAGGAGTGTCTTCATAAAAATAGAATTTAATGACTAACCACACAGCGTTATAAAGGAAGAATAATGGGGAATGACAAAGACCTCCTCATAGAAGCTTAAAATCTCGTCTAGGAATCAGAGACGTGGGCTTACTGTAGAGATGGGCAAGGGAGTAGGGAGAGGAATCGGCATTGTAAGAACTGCTTCCTAGAAAGAACAGTCGCCCTGAGCACTAACTCACACAGGACACAGGAAAGCGGGATGCAGCAAAGGCTGTCCCAGTGCTTAATCATGGAAGCCTGAAAGAACATGCAGAGAAAGGTGAGCAAGTTATGTGAGGCAAGAATGACTGGACTCTTCTTTATTCAATCCCCCGTCTGCCCTGTGGGTTTCAGGCTTGCCTAACCAAACCTCACACTACTATAGCATATTTTCTTACACTCTTTAGCATCTCCTCCTGGCTCTGTTTCTCTGGATGAACCTAATAGTCATTGCTGTTACTGAAGACAGAAGGCAAGAGAAGAAGAGAGAGAAGAGATGAAGGAAGAACAAGCAGCACTGGGGACAGAGATGGGGTAACTTAGAACCACCCATGGTAGGTTACTTTATAAATAAGTAGATGATGTGTTAATTTTATCCTCTCGGTTATATTATTTTCCTATGAGAGACTAAGCCTACATATTCCTTATCTCTTTGTCAATCTTGTATTATGTCTGGCATCCTGACCCATGTTCTTCTCTTGAGAACTTGCTATTCCTTACCCGTGGCCCATCCTTTAATATCTAAGATTTAATAAGACTGATTAGGTATCCTCAGAGGGATTAGAATACACACACACACGCGCGTGCACACACACAAACATTTATACATTTACATTCAAGAGAGAGAGAGAATATTATCTTTCAGATATGCAGAATAGGGTTCCTAGACAATGTGCCAAAATGTGATCTTCACTTATGCTTTTGTGGTATCTACAACTGTGACAATGGAGACAAGACACTGCCTCCAGTAGTCTTGTCTGTTTAAACCCCATCTACCCAGCTTTATATGCATAACCCAGGAGCTTTTGTCTATAATTGTGTAAGTGGGTGTCTAGTCAACATTCTAATGCTGTGAAGAGACACCTTGACCATGGCAACTCTTATAAAGAAAAACATTTCATTGGGGTTAGCTTACAGTTCAGAGGTCTAGTCTATTACTGCCATGGCAGGAAGCATGGTGGCATGCAGGCAGACATGTGCCAAAGAGGTGGCTAAAAGTTCTATATCCAGATTGACAGGTAGCAGAAAGAGAGAGATACTGGGCCTGTTTTGGGTATCTGAAACTCCAAAGCCCACCCCCAATGATACACTTTCTCCAACAAGGCCACATCTACTCTCACAAAGCAGCACCTTCTAATCCCTGTCAAGTAGCGCCATTCCCTAAAGACCAAGTATTCAAATCTATGAGCCTGTGGGGGCTACTCTTTCTCAAACCACTTCAGTGGATTGACAGCACCATACATAAACGCTGATTTTTTTCCAATGGTCATTCGTCTCTTCTTGTTGTTGCTTGTTTGTTTCAGGTCACACCAATAAGACTTAAGCTAAACTATATAGCACATTCCCTAATCTTCTGGCATAATGACAGGACTCAGGACAAAGCTGGCCAATCAGAATCACTTACAATTGTTCCCTATAAAGCTAAGAAAGAGAAAACACTGTTCTTTGTTCCTACAGAGTGATGAACCTCTGAGATCAGGCTTCCATGAAAAACACACAAAAGAAAAATGCTACAATACGCGAGGACCAGAAAACACAAGAGAGCAGATTCAGGAAGAAGCCCTCAAGTGTTCTTGTTCCGTTACCCTTCACGGTATGGCCGTCTGCACAGGACTTCTTCCTGCATGCATTGCATCAGGCTGCCCTTCGCTTGCATGCATCTAAGAAAATCAAAGAGAAAATCCCATCAAAGAGAAAATCCCAAAGATCACAGCTGTACACATGGCACCCAATGGCTATTCCGGCGTGGAAGGGGACTTGTAAACATAAAAGAATCTCGAATTCAGAGCCAAGGAGATAAGGAGGAGGTCATAGGGTCACATACACTATTCACAAAGCCTGATATGCTGAGTTTTAGGTTATCGATTCTTAGCTTCAGACAAGCCCTTCACCCTTTGATACATAATGCTGGAATAAAGATTCTTACAATTGTCTCTTCATCCCCAGTGAATCCCAACTGGCCATATGGCTCATTCAGGGCACCATTTTCTTCCCAATTATTTGCTGTTTCTCTCAGTGCTTTCTCAACTCAGCAGCAGAAGCAGTTACTACCGATTACAACTGCTCCAGAATCTGAGTTTTTGACAGCCTCACAGAACTCCATGGCATCCTTTAGCCAGTACCTTCTCAAATGTCTGAGTCCCAGTGCTAGAGGGTGTCTGCCCTGAGCTCCCAAGGCACCAGCAAGAGTAGAACACTCTCTGCTCATGCTGTAGTCCTAGCCTGGGCCAGATATCCCTTTGGTATACATGTCTTATTCTGCTCCATCTTCAACATGCTGACTGGGCATTTATTCTGGTGTCCTGGTCTAGGAAATGCAGGCGTCTCTTGCGTGGACCATCTGGGAGTCACAGATGGATGGAAAGAGTGGAGTTGGTCTGATTGAAGCACCTCTGTGATGGGAACAAAGTGGTAGAGTGGGAAGGAATAGCAATTAGGGCTATGCCAGTGGAAGCAATTATTGGCAGAATACAGAGTAACCTAACCTAATTTTCAGTAAGGAAGCAACCCACTTATCCTAAACGGTAGCATATGCTCCATCATTATGTGGTGTTTGCCCCAAGCCAATCCTAACTGACAGTCTTGCCTTTTCTGTAGCACATTCAACACAAAGGTGTCTTTTTTGGTGTTTGTCTGTCTGTTTGTTTTATGCTCGTGATCTCTGGGGTGAGAGCTTTTCTGTGTGTGCTAGCCGTGCCTGTGCTGATATAAAACAGAGCTGATAGGAAATAGGCCCCAGTTCCGTACAGGGGGTGCCCCCAAAACTAACCCACTGAGAACTGTGTAGTGGGATGCCGGGCTGCAACACATGAGGACTCGGAACTCACCTCCCTTTAAGATCACAGCAGCAGAGCAGGAGAGATGGCTCAGTGGTTCAGAGCCTGTACTCATCTTCCAGAGGACCCAGGTTCAGTTCCCAGCCACTGCACCAGGCACTGCTACCTGAAGCTCAAGTTCCAAGGGAGTCCAAAGGCCTCTGGGCGCACGTGCAGAAACCCCACACTGACACATAACACATAATTTAAAATAATTTTTAAAAAATTAACTGTCCGAACAGCTCAGGAAGCCTGCTTCAGGAGCTCCAAGAATAAGTAGGCACACGTATGAGAGCTAAGTTTCCAACACGGAAGTCGTGGGAGATGAGCTACACAGACCATCACCGCCCGCCACGGAACCACAGGTGCCCACCCAGTGCCCCTTCATAACTCCTCCCCACCTCCAGCTGGGCTTCACAAAGAGTTCCGGGGACCCAAACACATCCCAGCCCTGACTATCAGCCCCGCCCTGAGTGTGCAGAGGAATCATCTTGGAAATAGATTTCAGCCTGGGAGCTTTGTGTGCTACATTCGTTCCTATAGCCATGGGGGTAGCCAAAAGGTTTTCCAACTAACTCTAGCCACAAAGGTTCCCAGTGGTCTTTTAGAAAGCAACATAAAAATACAAACGGGTGAGTTAACTCCCGGCCTTTTCCCGCCCCAGGAGGGACAGAACCTAAAACACAAGGAAAGGAGCTATAGTGGACAGAAAGTGTGAAAAACGACTCTTGCCGGTACCGCTGGCTGCTTCAGTGACAAGATATTCTTATTGTTTCATTATGATTTGTTTTCTGTCTGAGCTCCGGAAGATGGCTGGTCACAGCCATGCACCGCTGCTAGCATCTCTGGAGAGTAAACCAGAGATAGGGAGCAATCATCCTATAAGGGGCGACCATGGGAAAAATGCTATGCTAGCAAAAGCAACGGAAGAAAGACAACTGGAGCCCAGGACAGAAGAGAGAATCCAGAGCCCAGGGACCAGGACTCAGCCCCCGAGGGTCTCCCAGCAGGAGAGCAATTGCAGAGGGAGCAAACCATGACTAGAGGCAAACAGAGAGCCTCAGAAACTGTTCTTTGTACATTTAGTAACAAACCATCTAAAAGACAGAGGGAGAAAGGGGAGACTCATATATGGAGCAGTTGCATGCATAGAGAAAGAGGCCTTGCTGGGGAAATACTCTTCTTAGCACTAGACGTTAACAATGAGAGGAAGCCTTTTGTTTTTATTGTTTTTGTTGTCCTTTTGTTTTATTATTTTAATTTTTCGAGACAGGGTTTCTCTGTAGTGCCTGTCCTGGAACCAGCTCTTGTAAACCAGGCTGACCTCAAACTCAAAGAGATCTGCCTGCCTCTGCTTCCCGAGTGCTGGGATCAAAGTGTGGGTCAACACCACCTGGCAAGAAGCCATTTTAAAAGACACCTACCGAGCCACCAGGGAGGCAGCTCTGGAGATTGAGGTTCCTCCTTACCATGAGGACCTATGGCACTGGGCAAATGCTGCAGGACAGTATTCTGAGACCTGGGCTGCGGAACACCTCTAGAGAGACAGGGAAACTCCAAATTACACTATGGGGTGGAAATCTGAATTAAGCCCCACACAAAGGCATGCATGCGTGTGCACACAAGGGACAACACAGAGGCATGAAGGATGAGGTCATTCTGAGAGATGCCTAGCTGTCATACCCAGGTGAGGGGTTACATGTAGCCTCTGTACCCCCACCCAGTCCCCTTCCTTAGTTTTTTTTCCCCTTAGCGATCAGGGAAATGCAAATCAAGACAACTTTAAGATACCATCTTACACCTTCCTTAGTTTTTATAGTTTTCTTACTTGATACCAAGTTCAGCTCAGAGTCCCAGCCCCATCCTGCTTCTCTTTTCCCCTCTTTGGTTTGTTTACTTCCTAAGGAGCACAGTTAACCTGGAGCTGAAGTTGAGGGTTATTCTGCTTGCACTACTGCATGCTGGGACGGTGCGGAATGACTGTATTTCTTTCTTTCCTCCTCTCTCCTTTGATCTGAAGCTGCCCCTTTTCCTCAGTTCATCTTTTCCTCTTGAATTTTTTCTCTCCTGCCCTAATAGTGATCACTTACCTTACTCTGCTCATTTCCTTACTAATCAGTATTTTAATACAAACTGTACTATCCTTTCTCCTTCACTGCCCCAAAATTATTGGAGATGAGGAGGTGATGGTTTTTAAATTGGTTCTCACAGCATTGCTCTATAGGACTAGCCATCACTTATGGTCACCTCATCAGAGTCATTGACCATCAGGATACCGCTGGAGATTGATCCCACTGTCCCAAGAGTGTGTGTGAAGAATTTTAGCCACTGAGCTCTGGTACAGTGAGAAGAAACATCACCTCAACTATATGACGATATAGTCCCTCTTGAAGATTGCAAAAATTTCCACTGGAAATACAGATGAAAAGAGAAAACCAATATCCTTGGCCTTGATACATAAGTTCCAATGAAGAAAACCAAGAAAGCTGAAAATTTAAGTGGCCTGACTTCTCTAAAATTGACGAATCCACTGACTTCAATGACAGTGAATTAGAAAAACCTCCAGTAAAGAACTTTAAAAAGTGATTATGAAAATGGTCAACAAAATTGAAAAGGACAAGAAAAAATCCTGAATAAATCCAAGAGCACACACAAACAGCTAGAGGAAACACGAAAGTTGACATAGACTCTGAGAGGAAAACTCAGTCCAAAGGCAGAAGTACTCAGAAAATCCAATTTTGAAAATAGACAGCTTAAAATTTAAAACTCAATGGAAATTTTCACCAGTGCCATAGAAGTGGGAGAGAGAATATCAGGGCTTCAAGACCAGGTACCCAAATTAAGACATTCAGTTGATAACAGAAATAAAAATAATGAGAGCATAGAAACAGAATGTTTGAGACATATAGGATGTCAGTTAAAGACCAGCTCTGTATGCCATGGGCATAGAAGAAGGGAGGCATTGAAGCTAAAAGGGTGGGAGATATAGCTAATAAAATCATTAATGAAATTTTCCCAATCTGGAGGAAAAGATGGACCAGATGGAGAAAGCGCTTAGAACACTCAAAAGGCACGACCATGAAAAGGATACCCCATGTCATACTCTAGTTAAAATATTAAGCATACCAAACAAAGAAAAATGATTAAAGGCTGCAAGGGAAAAGACACAAAGTCACACACAAACGTGATCTCACCAGAGCAACAGTAAATTCCTCAGCTCTGAAGTTTTAGGGACTCTAAAACCCAGAAGGACACAGAATGGTGTAGTCAAACACTAAAAGACAATCATTGCCAATCCAGAATATCAGACTCACCAAAGCTGACCTTCCTAACTGAAGAAGAAAGATCATCCATAAAAACCAGAACCTAGAGAAATTCATAGTCACTAAGCCAATGCTATAAAAGACACTTGGAGGACTGTTTTTTACAGAGATGAACATGTCTACTGTGGAATAATCCTTTTGTACACTGTGAATATGTATTACTCTCATTGGTCTATTAAAGAGTCAACTGGCCAACAGCTAGGCAGAAAAAGTTTAGGTGGGAGAGCCAGACTGAGAGAATGCTGAGAAGAAGGAGGGCAGAATCACCAGTCAGATGTAGAGGGAAACAGGAAATGAACATGTCATGCTCAAGAAAAAAAAAGGTATTTTTACATGGTAGAGCATAGATAAGAAAGATGGGTTAATTGGAGTTGAAAGAGCTAGTCAGCAACAAATCTAAGCTACCCACCGAGCACTTATAATTAATAATAAGTCTTTGTGTGGTTATTTGGGGAGCTGGCCATCCTGATGAAAATCTCTGCCTATACACACCCATAAGGACTCAGGAATGGAGAAACTGCACTAAAACAATTAAGAAGATTAAGAAAGCATCAAATACCAGCCGGGAAAACGGCTCAGTCAATATCATTCCTGCCTCACAAGCACAAGGGCCCCAGTTTAGATCCTTAGACCCCACAAACAAAGCAGCAGCATGTGGACAGGGTGGTGGTAGTGCACACCTTTAATATCAGCACACCAGAGGCTGAGGGAGGCCAGCCTGGTCTACAAAGTAAGTTCTAGGACAGTCAAGGCTGTTACATAAAGAAACTCTGTCTTAAAAAACAAGAATAAAACAGGAACAAAAATAAAGAGCTGAAAGATGCATCTGTAATCCCAGCACTGGGAAGGCAGAGCCTGGAAGCTCTCTACAGCTCACTGGCCAGTCACTCTAGCCAAATCCGCAGACTTTGGGATGTGTGAGACCCTCTCTCAAAAACATCAGGTGGATTGACAAAGACAATATCAATCTCTGATCGTCACATGCACACACACGCACACACACACACACACACACACACACACACACACACGAGCTTGCATATGTGTACATATAACACACTCACAGATATACACATAAATAAATAAATCAGTGGTTTTCAACCTTCCTAATATTGCGGCCCTTTAATAGAGTTAGTTCCTTATGTGGTGGTGACCTCAACCATAAAGTTTTTTTTCATTGCTACTTCATAACTGTCTTTTTTGCTACTGTTGTGAATCATGATGTAAATATCTGTGCATTCCAGTGGTCTTATGTGACCCCTGTGAAAGGGATCACAACCCACAGGTTGAGAACCACTGAAATAAATTAATTACATTATTGATTAAAATGAATTTAACAAACTGCTACAGAATACCGAAACACAGTAAAATATAGATTCTTCTTTCCTGCCTACGGAACTTGAACATTTTATGACACCAAGTAAATTTCTACAAGTACAAGAAAATTAAATTAGTTGATTCTATCTAATCTGCTTACAAAGAAATTAAAGTAGAAACAACAGCAAAAATACCTGCATAATGTATAAAACATCATAGAGATTGAATATACTGTTGAATGACTAATGGATTATTAATGAAATCAGAAGGCAAATCTTTTCCATTCCTAAAATCAAATGAAAATAAAAATGTAATGTAACAAATCTGTGGGAAGTTCATAGATCTCAATGCCTGCATATAAAAATGTTAAATATCCTAAATAAAAACCATAAGGATTCAACTTATTATTGTCTTAGTAAAATGAGAACAAGCCAAATCCAAACTTAGTAAACAGAAAGAAATAACAAAAGTCAGGGTAGAAAGCAATGAAATGGAAATGAGAAGGATACAAAACCTCAATGAAACAGAGCCAGTTCTTGCCAACTAAAAGCATGGTTGGCAAATTCTTAGCCAACACAAAGGAAAAAGAAAGCCCAAATTAACAGAATTAGACTAAAAGAATAGCTATTACAAGAAACGTCAATGAAATTCATCAGATCATTGCATGCAAACCTATATTTAAAAAAATTGAAACTCTGGAAGACATAATTAAATTTCTAGATATGTATTGCTGTGGAATATTCATCAAAGAAGACTGCTCAGACATGGGTCTAAGTCAACAGAAAGTATTAGCAACACTGGGTGTTCAGGGTATCAGTATATGCAGCCCGAACCTTTCTCAGTGTGAGCTTTGAAGCACAAAAACCAGGTTCTGGGTTGTGTACTGTAGTTAGCAAGGACTATTAGCCAGAAGCAGAACTATAAAGCCAAAAGGCAGCAGGTGTTCCCAGCACTCAAGAGGCAGAGGCAGGCAGATCTTTTGTGAATTTGAGGCCACCCTGGTCTACAGAGCAAGTTCCAGGACAGGCTCCAAAGCTACAAAAAGAAACCCTGTCTTGAAAACCAAAAAAACAAACAAACAAAATAAAAGAATCCAAAAGGCAAGGTTAGTACATTCAGAGTCTTTCTCATACTTATGGATTTTGATGGATTAGATCTTTGTTTTCATTTTAGGCAGATGGCGCTGTCTATGTGCTGAGTTTCACAGTCTTAATGGCATGTCCATCACGAAGTCAGTTATGTTAAGGTCTGGGGCCTTGTTATTATTATTATTACCTACCAATATTCAGCCAAAAGGATATTAACAACTTAGAACACTAACAAGCTATGAAATGGAGCAAGAATTACTCAAAAAAAAATTTCCAAGAAAAAGACAAATCCCGGGACAAAATGGATTACCACTAAATTCTACCAGATCATTTAAAAAAAACATAAATAAACAATACCACCAATGTTCCCCAGCTAGCCTATAAAGTAGAAAGACTGTGACAAGTGTTACAAACCCATAACTACCCTGATACCAAATCCAGATAAGTATATATACACACACGCACACAAATTGTATATATATATGTATGTATATATGTATTCAGATAGATATATATCCCTTGAAAAACACACATTCAAAAATACTAATTAAAATCAAAGACAAAATAGAGATTACAAAAACATTTTGATAAATAACCAAATAGTAAACACTTTAAGGTTTCTGGGACATAAAAAGTATCCCTTTATGTTATTCTGTCTGTCTGTCTGCCTTCCTTATAAATTAAAAACTACTTTTAACTCCCAAGTTGCACACAAAAGCAAGCAGTTGGCTAGATTTGGCTCTTAAGTCATAGTTTACTAAGCCTTGACTTAAAAGGAAACATACACAAATGGAGAAAGCAATCAAAGATGTCATCTGTAATCTCATTGCTTGGGAAAGACACACAGGAGGATCAGGAGGTCATCCTCAGCTACACAAGCAAATTAAGGGACAGCCTGGGCTACAAGAAACCTTATCTTTTTTTTTCTTTTTTTTTTTTTCCAGGAGATGGTGAGTTTTATTTTTTTCTTGTCTGGATAGAGGTTTGATTTGCCCTTGAGTGTTCCGGGGTGGAGACTAGAAGAAAGCACAGCGTGTGGAGGTCTACTCAGTGTGGTCTTCAAACCTTATCTTAAACAAAAACAACAAAGCACACAGAGGAGAAAAACGACTTTATATATATCCTAAAATGAGTGGGTACACAATTTTATAGACATTTCACCAAAACTAAATCAAGGAAAAAGACAATGAAAAGCAGCCTTGTGTAGCTTACTTCTTCACTAATCTGTCTCCCGAAGAGTATAAAAATAGACCACGTTAATTTGGGTGTGGTGGCATGCACCTTGATTCCCAGCACTCAGAAGGCAGAGACAGGCAGATCTCTATGAGTCTGGGCCCTGTGTGTAGTCTATACAGCGAATTTCAGGACAGCCAGGACTCTGCAGAGAAAACTTATCCCAACAAAGAAAAAAAAAAACCTTACTATACATGTATTCATAGAATTTAATAAAATATTGATCTTGATTAAGAAACCTTTTTTATTTTACTATTCTCAGTTATTATTATTTACACATGAAGGGTTTGTGTGTTTATATGACTTAATATAAAATTCTAATCTTCTAATATGCCTATCTTTTCAAAGGGATCTTTAAAATTCATCTATTTTTACCCAGAATGCAATTTGCCTTTGCATTGTTCCTCTTTTTCTGGTCCCCCATTGTGTCGCTTCCAAGTTCTTATACACCGCTCCAGCTGCCCATTGGGAAAGCCCATCACACAGTTCATGTCTCCTGAAGTCGCCCATTGTCAGCCTTCCAGGAGTAATTTCTTCTTTAAGGTTCCCATAATATGCCGTTTATACCAGTATTTCTCAAACTTGAAAGCGATTATGAACCGCCTGGAAATTGCATTTTTAGCAAGCGGTCTAGTTAAGATATAATGAAGTTCATTCCTCTCTCTTACTAGACTCTACCTTTGTAACTTCATAGCATCTCACACAGGGCTATCCTGCTAGCTGAGTCTTAGTCAAGCCTTGACTTTTCATCTCTTGATATTTACGGATATGCATCCAATTTTTAACTGTTTTAAGAAAAATAAAACCTAAAGTCTCTTTGAGGCTCTTATGCCAACGTAGCAAGCTCATTGCTCTCAAGCATTCGTATTTTTTTTCAAATGTATTTATCTTCTTAATTATGTAGACATGTATGTCTGTATGATGGTATATATACAGGAGTGTGGGTGCCTGCAGAGGCCAAAAGAGGGCATCAGGTCCCTTAAAGCTGGAGTTACAGGTGATTATGGGTTGTCCTGTGTGAGTGCTAGAAACTGAACTCACCCTCTGCAAGAACAGCAAGTGCTCTTAACCACTGAGCCATGTCTCCAGCCTCTGAAACTTAGATAATATTATTCTATAACCGGGGGAAAAAGTGATGCTGCTGATGAAATTGTCACTTATTTTGCTGGATTTTAAAATGTAGCTTTGTGGAGCTCTTTCTTTCCAGCAGTCTCACAAGTCCCTCTGTTTCTGAGCAGAAAGGGAGCCTGAGGGATGTGTATTATGAGGAAGGAGATTGTTACATCTAAAACAGAAAAGCTTCTCCTGGGGTTCTAAAAACTTATTGGAGTCTGCATATTTGGAAAGCATGGGAGACTCTTGCCTCCTCCCCCACAATACCACACTCCAAGGACTCCTGGGTGCTGCCTGCTTATGGCTGTATCCTGTCATGTGACTGACAGCCCAGCTATCAGCACCTCGATATTGTTTTGTACTGCGGGACTCAGCATGTGTTTCCCCTTTGCAAGAATTACATCATGTCTCAGGAAGTCTCTTTTCTCTAGCAGGACCAGCGGATGTGTTCAGTGAGGTTTTGTAAATAAGAAATAAAGATAAATGGATCCTGGTGCTGTTGCTCAGAACCCGCGTGCCTGCTAACAGCGTCCTAACCTCACAGAGGATCGTATCTGTGCATTGTGACCCGATTCTCCTGCTCTCCGCCACAGTGAACAGTGTCACAGGGAGACCGAGGATGTCTGCCGGTGCTGTGCATTTCTCTAGGTGGAGTGTGATCGATCGCCTCCCATCCCCGGCTGTCGACTGGCTTCCATTCACGTAGACATTTTAGCCTGTTACTTAAAGAGATGAAAACAGCAAAATTCTGAGAATTTCTCTTCATTCGAGATGCCGTTTCCGTTTCCTTGAAAGAGTGCTAGCAAAATTCCTTTGCCTTGCCTCCTTTGAAAAATAAAACAAAACAAAATAAACGTGACTACTGTCTTCACTTTCCACCCAAAATACACTCGCCTTTGGTCTTCAGTCTAAAACACATTTCCCATGTCTGCAGCTTATGTGAAGTACTTCCTTTCTGGTTCTGTTTCATACGGTTGTGTTCTATTCTTTACTAGGCCCTGTACGTGTTTCGTTGCTGTTTGTTGCAAGTTGCAAACAAGATGCCAGAGGGAGAGGCAGCAGGGAATCTTTCGGGCAGTCCTCAGCAGAAACCCGCAGATAGCGTAGAGCCTCGGAGCGGAGCGCAGTGGGTTATAAGGGCAAGGCTAATGATCCCTCGCACGTTAGTAACAGCTGCCAGCTCAAAATGCTCTCCTGCCTCCAACGTCATCAGCAACAGATACTGCTTATTTTACAGATACCTAACGAGTACTTGTTCATGGAGGGCGCAGGCGAGGCCTTTGTGCTCATGACAATGGTAGCTATGGAAGATCCAATCCCTGCCTGCATTTGTTCCGTGCTCAGTGTGTGTTTGCTGAGCTCTCGTGATGATGGGCTGCACACTCTTCCTGCAGCACATTTGCAAAACATTATAAATTCCTTTCTTGTGCAAATCGGAAATCAGAGACACGAAAAGATTGGATGGTTTTCTCAAGTCCACGTAGTTCATGCTAGGTACAAACGGTGCGCTGCAGCAGAAAACGGCCAAAGCCCAATGACCAGAGGTTGCTCAGGTCAGCGACATTCAGCTTCCAAACCAAAATAAAGAATAAATCACCGTGCTGCGAATAAATCTCACGCCGGGAGAAACAGTGGACGATCAGCCAGAATGCTTAGAGGTCAACTCTATTTCCATTCTATTTATCTTATTTTACCTCTTAAAACAGAGTTTACAGCATATATAGCTGTATATACCCAAAGGATGCTCTATCGTACCACAAGGACATATGCTCAACTATGTTCTTAGCAGCATTATTTGTCATAGCCAGAACCGGGAAATAACTTAAAGCCCTTCAACTGGATAAAGAAGATGTGGTACATTTACACAATAGAGTACTATGCAGCAGTAAAAAATAATAATAATAATTACATCTTGAAATTTGCAGGCAAATGGATGGATCTAGAAAACATCATATTGAGTGAGGTAACCTAGACCCAGAAAGACAAATATAATATGTTCTCACTCAGAAGTGGCTTTTAGACCTAAAGCAAAGAAAAATCAGGCTACAATTCACAATTCCAGAGAACCTAGACAACAAAAAAGGCCCTAAGAGAGACACACATGGATCTATTCTACATAGGAAGTAGAAAAAGACAAGATCTCCTGAGTAAATTGGGAGCATGAGGATCATGGAAGAGGGTAGAAGGGGAGGGGAGAAGAAGGGAGGGGAGTGAAGAAAAATATATAGCTCAATTTAAAAAAAAAAACAGGGTCTAATTGCTGGGCAGCGATGTCACATGCCTTTAGTTCTTGGGAGGCAGAAGCCTGCAGATCTCTTTGAGTTTGAAGCCAGGCTGGTCTTCAGGACAGCCTGGACTACATAGTGGAACTCCATCTTGAAAAACAAAAAACAAACAAACAAAAAGATCTAGTTATGCAGCCCAGACCATCTTCCAACTCAGCATCGTCTTGTCTTGCTCTCCAGGATGCTAGGCCTCTTTTTCTTATTTTCTAAGGCACTAAATAAAGTTACTGATCTCCTAATAGTGTTACCCAGAAAGCTAATGCTCTAAGTAAATAACTTCAGAATCTCTGAAGGGCGTGGGGAGTGGAGGATTCGGCTCCGTGCAATCTGTTCAGATTCCATTGTAGGTTTTATTTGTTTCCTACCTTGAGGGAATACATATAATTTAACATTTACGTGGAGTTTTCTGGGCTGGTGAGATGGCTCCACAGGCGAAAAACACTTGCTGCAAGTCTGACAACCTGAGTTTGATCTCTGGGGCTCACATGGTAAAATGAAAGACTAGGGCTCCAACCTCCACACACAAGAAGAGGCTCCAATACTCCACACACCAGCATGGCCCATGAGCACAAGAGGACACACATACGCACATGTAATTTTAAAACAGATTTTAAGAAATCTTTCTTAAGCAACAAATTGAAGGTTTGGAAACTAACGAACTGGATGACTTGAGATCTGAGGGTCTCTCATTACTGAGTTTCCGGCATTATTGGCTAAGAGTTCGCTTCTCTATGTTGGTGATGGTTAACATCTGACTTTGTTTTCATCTGGAATAACTGTGGCACACTCTAAAATCGTGCTGCTCCAGGGGTGGCTCACGTGTCCGCAGCCACAGCCTCACCTGGGAGCTGGAGACGCCGAGCATCGGGTTCCCCACTGGATACGAGCTTCAACTTGGTTCCCAGGTCATCTGGTGAATATTAAGTTTGGAGAAGCACCTATATACAAGATTTTTTTTTCCTTATCCCACTGTCTCGCAGCACATTCTTAACTCCATGAGTCTCAGCGGAATGTTTAGGACGGCTGGTCCCTCCTGCCCTGCCTTATCTCCGTGACTTAGAGGGGAGTGGCATTTCCGTTTCCATTCTGTCTTACCACTTAGCAGTTACCATCTGCCAACTTACCCTTAGAGACGCACCCCCAGTGCCATGCCCAGTCAGAATGCTGGGATATTGAAAACAGCTCTTCTCCAGTAAAGTTGAGGCCCCTCTGATGAGATCATCTTTCCAACCCAGTCCAATCCCAAGACTCACTAATTTTATAATACAGTCAGTTATAACAAAAAAAAAAGGAAAGAAAGAAAAAAGAAAAAGAAAAGAAAAAAAACTGCCGGGATCCTTTACAGATTGCCCCAGGCTTGTCCATGTGTTATTAAAGTTGGGCTGAGTAATAAGAGCTATAAACGTCCTAGGAGACAGCACTCATGCCCAGTGAGCATGACATCCCATAATAGGCCTATTTGGCTTGTTACCCTGGCGCCTCTCTCTAGCCCGATCTCTGGAAACCAGAGAAAGGCAAACATAAGGATGTCAATCCAGAGGCATAGACAGGGGCATGAGAAGCTTTGCTTGGAGAGTTTTCATAAGATCGGGTTTCTGGCCAAATTCCTGTTTCTTATGTATTACAGTCAGGAGGTGATCTTTTTTTTTTTTTTTCCTTAATGTTTCTCTTCCCAGAAGGAAAACATTATCCTCCAAATAAAATGCAAGTGAACTAAATCGCTTCCAAGCTCAGCATCATTTCAGGCTCAGGGTCATTTGTGGATTCAAGCTGGAGTCCTGCTTTATTTGCTCAGGTTTCATTCCGAAGAGAGAACACGCCAGAGAGAAGGGAGAAAGGAAGCGTCTCGGAGGCAGTCACCTTCTGCTTCAGACTGATCACAACACCGTTCGATGTGTCAGTTTTGTTCACAGTCAGCTCTTTCTGGCAGAGCCAACTCTGCTCTCCTTCTTCAGCAAGCACTTAGGAAGCGTCTACCCTACCCCAGGCCCCGAGGCTGGCCCCGAGAGAAGCAGAGAGGGTTTGTTTTCATCAAAACCTCATAACTTACCTGTGAAGACAGAAATATAAAAAACCAGTGAATCATACAATCAATACCTGCCTAGCAGTTTGTTCAGAATAATATGGAAATATAGACTAGTAAGCAATGAGGATCCAAGTGTCCCTAAAACACTGTCCTCTCTATCAAGGGGTTTTCATTTTGATGGGGAAACAAGAAATGCATCTGCTTCCTTAGAAGCCATATTTGGTGAGGGCCAAGTGTATAATTAGCCGAAACTGCCAGGACTCTGTATTGGTGGTGCCTGTGAACTTACCACGGTGGGCTGTGGGGACCAGGAGGGTGTGGTAACGAGTACTTCAGAAAGAAAAGAGGTCTGTCCTGAATGTGGGTGGCACTGTCCCATGAACAGGAGTCTGGGGTGGAATAAAAAGGCGAATGCAGCTGAGCTTCCCCAGACTCGCTCCTCTCTGCGTCCTGACTATGTAGGAGCTCCTGGCTCCCCAGGCAAAGCAAGCCAGCCACCGTGCCTCCTCTACCATGATGGACTGTCTCCTCAAATTGAGCTCAAATAAACCCTTTCTTCCTTCCTGAAGTTATGTCGCCAAGCGTTTTGTCAGAGCAACAATCAATATGGATACATAAGCAAAGAAAGAGATTTGAGCTGCCTGCAAAAGCAAATTTATGCCAGGTGGTGGCGGCAGATGCCTTTAATCCCAGCACTCTGGAGGCAGAGGCAGGAGGAACTCTGGGAGCTTGTGGCCTGCTTAGTCTGCAGAGTGAGTTCCAGGACAGTCAGGGCTACACAAAGAAACTGTGCCTCAAAAAGAAAAAAAAAAGATTTATATTCTGAAAAAAATAAAATAAGAAAAGGAAATCCGAGCCTTAAACCAATATAAGCAAAAGCACACCAAAGGATGCTCCATCACCCAATTCTAGTGCAACAACAAAACTCCAAGTGGCAGAAATTTTTGTGCACAAAGAATTTTGAAGGGGAAACTTAAAAGAGATACTGAGGCCGTCCTGTGCAGCCCTGAATAGCACAAGCAGGCCTGTGAGTTTATTCCGGAACGGATGGGAAGCTCCCATGGATTCCTGAGCACATGAATGGAAGGAAGTCAGGAGGAAAATTGAATTTGTGATATTTGTAGGATAACTAGGAGTAGAAAAGTGCTGGTGAGAGGCTGGGATGCTGGAAGGAGCCGTGACAGAGAGAAAGCCTTCCTGCACTGAGCAGTGGTTAGCAGGCCACTCTTGTACTGGGAGGCCTGATGGAGGGAGGAGGGAGAGGTGTGTGGGGTGCACAGCATTGTGACTCAGGAAGAGTTCCTTGGCACAACATGGAGGTGATGATCCCAGATTTGAGCTTCAAATAGGTCTAAGTAGTGTTCTTCGAGCGCGTCAAAGCCAATGAGGAAGCACCAGCTACTGATGAGGGAATATCTAGACTCCCAGAACAGAGAGAGTATTCTGTCAGAAAGGGTGTAAAGGTAGTTTTGTATGGGGACCTCATTTCTGGATCTAGAGCAGTGGTTCTCAACCTTCCTAATGCTTTAACACAGTTCCTAATTTGTGGTGACCTCAATCATAACACTATTTCCATTGTTACTTCATAGCTGTAATGTTGCTCCTGTTAGGGGTCATAATGTAAATATCTATGTTTTCCAATCATCTTAGGAGACCCCCTTGAAAGAGTCTTTGGACACACAGGAGTCAAGACACACAGGTTAAGAACTGCTGATCTAGACAAAGCCCCCTAGTGACAGCGGCCAAAGTCTACAGTTCAAATGGAGGCACCTACTATTCAGATCAGACACTGACATCGCTCCTGGTATGTCAGACTCTTCATTGAATAATAAACAACACACTGCCCCTCAAAGAGCTTACACACATGGCTGACTAACTGCTTCTCACGCAAGAGGCATGTAAAACACACACACACACACACACCACTGTGAGAAAAATGGGGTGCCTTCTTAAGGACTGATGGGAAAATATGCCTCCTGGATATCCCAAGGGCAGATTTCTGGGAGCTTAAAGGTCACATCGTGGAAGACCATGCTTCGTGAGTTGCATCTTTGTATACAAAGTTTGTCCTGGGAGGCAAATGTAGAAAAGATCTCTTTCCTGTGGACAAACCACTTCCACTTTATAAATCTAATGTTTTGATTCTAACATTTGTCCCAGAGACACCAGACCAAATGATTCACAATTTAGGGTCACACAAAATAAAAGGTTCTAATTCTTTGAAATAGGGGCAAATGTCAACACAATAGTGGGGCCTTTGAAGACATGTTCATGATAGCCCAATGGTTAGTCATGTCCTCACCTCTGATACTCTTCCTAAGGATTTACATACGTCAATATGTGAGGAACAGAAGAAGGTAACACAATAGAATTGTAGGTACTCATTGAAATATCCCGACCGATGGACCTTATTGCCTTTTCCTGGGCCATCTATGGGAATATCGTGTGTACACAAGAAGGGGAAAGGGGCTGCACCTCTTAAAAGGCTACTGGTTTTCCAAAGTCCACTAGAATATGCATCATTTTACTCAGAACAGGTTATTTAAGGTCTTCCCAGACTGTTGCTATCCCTCACAGCATAGCATATAAATAAGTGATTAGAATGCACTTGCTTTATAAAGACAGTGAATGTGAGACCTACAGTCATGGACAGCAATGGCTTATCTGGATGCTACAGAATAAAACCAGCCTGTGAAGAGTTGCTTAATTTCCTAATGTGGAGCCTGACCAGGTGGCTATTTCAGCCAGAACTCGAGTGCCCCAAAGGAGCAGAAAGTTCCTGATGTTTGAGTATCCGTCCACTTCAATGCATTACCACCTAAGGTCAAAGACTACTGATACTCTGTGCTGTGTGAGTTTTCATCTCAAGAAAGAAGACAAGAAGCTGTTTCCTCTTCCACATGACAGCTCACGTCACAGACACTTATTGCTTGCGCGCCACACACTGACTGGGCTAGATACTGGAGAAGAAAGGGAGGAAGAAAGGAAGGAAGGGAGGGAGGGAGAAAGGAAGGAAGGAAGGAAGAAAGGAAGGAAGGAAGGAAGGAAGGAAGGAAGGCAGGCAGGCAGGCCCGCCATTGTTTTAGAGACATATTATAGGAAATACTTGTATAACATACTCAAAGTATTCAGTTGTACCCAAAACACAAATACAAGTCTGTGTGTGTGTGTGTGTCTGTCTGTCTGTCTGTCTGTCTGTGTCTCTCTGTGCCTGTCTGTGTGTCTGTTTGTGTGCTAAACACTTATGTGGAAGGCAGAAACCAGAGGACAATCTCTGGCGTCATTCCTCAGTTGTCATCCACTTTGGTTTTTTTTCAAACAGGTCTCTCACTGGCCTGACATTCACCATATAGGTTAGGCTGGGTGAAGAGCTAGTCCCAGGTACATCTGTCTCTTCCTCCCCAGGAGTGAGATTACAGGTACCCATTATCACACCTAGCTTTTAACAAGTATTCTTGGTATCAAACTCAGATCCTCATCTTTGCAAGATAAAGACTTCACTGAATGAGCGATAACCAAGGCAAGGCCATAAGTGGGATTTTAACGGCAAATAGACGTTTGCCAAAGAAGTAATTGTCTAAAGGGGAAATTTTGAGCAAAAGTACATATTGGAGAAATAAGACAGTTTATTTAAGAAACTACAGAAAGAACGGCATACACTGTGAGTGTTGAGCAACAGTGTATTAGAAACAGAAGTAATAGTCAGATAGAGAGATTTATACATCATACCTAAAACCTCGGTAATGATTTTTTAAAAGGAAACAATAAATTAGATTGACTTTTTTGCTGGTTGATTGGATGGAAGTACAGAGAAACAAAGGCAGAATAGGTAAGACACTTAAGAAATTCTTTCGCTAAACCAGGAGACCTTAACAAAAAACAAAATTGTGGGGAAGGGCGATGGGGATGGGTTGAGAAATAGTTACTAGTTGAAACTGAGAGTCTGGGCAGATGTAGAGGTCCCAGGGCAGGTATCAGCTCCAAGGTGACTCCTTGGATCAGATCTTGAGTAAACAGGTAAATGTTGATATTGATAACTGTTCATACAACAAGTTGGAAATTCTGCCGTGAATTGAGGCTGGATTTGGTAAATTTGTTGGAACTTTAAAAGACATCATAAAAGTGAATGGCTAGTCACTAGATAAGCGTCTGTGGTTTTGGGGAAATTCTAGGTTGGAGTGATAAACCCAACATCTAAATTAAATAATTACAAATGTATTAAGACAACCTGAGAGATGCCAGGCACTAAATACAACAAAGCACACTGAAGGTGTTTTCCAAGAGCCTGGCACAGGAGGCATGCTCCTCTCCTCTAGTAACGGGCAGATCTTTGTTTTGTATCCTCTACCCAGTTCACTTTGCTTTGTATTGGTATCAGCCCAAGTCTCAAGTGCTAACCATTACTAAAGACTACTGTCTCCATTCTGAATGTCACAGAGGCAGGAATGGCAGAAAAAGTCATCAGTATATGTGACCCAGCTTCATGTGACAGACCTGTCACTATCTACCAGCCTAGTCTCCCTTACTATGAAGGCAATAGGAAGTGATGCATAATATTCTGGGCCAGAGTTTTCTTGAATGATCCGTTCTTCACACTTTCATCTACAACAAAGAGGCCAAAAGCTGACCCATCAGGCCAAAGAAAACTTGGACCTGAATCTTCACACAAGACAAGGAGCACCTCATTGGATACGCGAGGCAGAAGTAAACCCGTCATGCCATGCTACTGAAATGCAGAGTTCTACATTCTTATACTAACGATAAACGGATTTCTGCCACTCTCCAGTTATGTTCGTCTATCAAACTGCAGAACTTTATGCTTACCACAGTCAATCTCAGAAGATGTATATGATATTGTAATATTTTAGATAGCTGTTTGGAATTTAGTTTTGAATTATAGTTACACTATAGTGTAGTTTCTATTCCTTCCAGGTCTCTGGCCTCTACACATGTGAACAAGGGTTCTATCCTTGGGTGACTGTTGCACGTGCTCTCAAGGTTGGGCTTAGACTGACGTGACCAGACATCCTCCCAGATTGCCTTCCATGTGAGCTCCCTGTGAGCAGTCCCAGCCTCCCCACTCAATGAATACTTCTACTAATTGACACATACTTACACAATTTGATTCAACTTCAGCTTTGAGTTCTACAGAACTCAAGGATAACAAGAGGCAAGAGGCAAACAAAGGTAGAATAAGAACAAAGAAAATATGCCTTCCTGCCTCCCTTTGTCAAGCCCAAGCTGTCCCCCAGAACATACTAACATGCTAACTGGAAGCAATGTCTCTTAGTCTATCCCCACTCTGACTTACCCTGTCCTGCTGTCTTCACTCGCCTTCCTCTCCAAATCCTACTGGCTGCATTTATTCCCCTGCTAAAGGTTCCCAGGGACTTCTCATTAAGTCCAAATCCCTCCATTTGGCACACAGAGACCACCTTGAGATGGGCCCTAGCTAGCTTCTTACCCTGTGGCACTTCCTCCACCTGCAGCATTAGCTGCTGTCCTTCACCAGTGTGTCACAGGCCCCCGCTTTGTAAACATTGTCTCTTCTGCCTGATCTAATAGCCCTCATCTCCTCCAGGCAGAATTGATTGCTTTCTCACCTACGCTTTTGCACTTACTAATGGCCCTGGCCATGTTTATGTGTGTAGCTCTACCCACTCCAGCTGTGAGCATACTGACGACCGGGCTGTGACTTTCACCTCTGCACATGTGTGCCTGTATAGATCAGAGGTCAATCACCTGTTGTTGTTCCTCAGGTTACATCCACCGTGTTTGGGAGGACAAGGTCTCTGCACTGGCCTGGAGGACAAATAAGCCGAGATTACTAGTCCAGAGAGCACGGGGACCCACCTGTCTCCTTCTCCCCAGTGCTGGGGTTATAAATACACACCATCACATTGGGCTCTTTTTTTTATTTAACATTTTTGTTTCTTTAAATCATTGATTAATTGTATATCTGTCTGTTTGCATGTATGCGCATGTATGTGTGTGAATACGCATCATATCACATCACACACATAGAGGACAATTAATGGGAATCAGTTCTCCTTCTACCATACAGGTTCTGGGGATCAAACTCATGACAAGCCTAGCAGAAAACACCTTGCAAACTGAGACATCTGGTTGACCCTGGGTTCTTTCCACATGCTTTCTAGGGATCAAACTCAGTTCCGCATGTTTGCATGGTAAGAACTATTGCTTGCCATCTGTCCAGCTGTCAGGATGACAACCTCTATGCCGTGGTAAGGAATACAAAAACTCTTTATTTTTCCCCTTCACTGAAACGTGTGTTTTTTAAAGATAAAATCTCATTTATCTCAGCCTCACCTCAAACTTGCTATGTAGTTGAGGATGATACTGAACTTCCAATCCTCCTATCTTCATCTCAGACCTGCTGAGATGAATTCCAGGTGTGTGCCACAACATCTGGTTTGTGCTATGCTGAAGAGCGAATCCAGGGTTTTGTGCATACCAAGCAACCAACCAGACTACCATCTGAAATACAACCCAGCCATATTCAAGAATATTTGACAGATGGAAATTGTATACATTTAAGATGTATATGATGAAGTTTGAGGTATGTATATATTGTGAAATTCTTTCCATGGTAGGCCTAATTAGTGTGTTTATTACTTCAGTTAACTCTTTATATAACTGATCAAAATTCCTGTGATTAATTCTCTTAACAAATTCTGAGTGTGCATTACATTGCTATTAATATAGTCACCAGACTGTATCTTAGCTTTACAGAATTGATTCATCCTGCATAACTCTTCTTTGGCCAACATGCTTCCGTTCTTCCAATTCCAAGCCCTGAAAGCCATTGCTGTACTCTTTACTTCTCTACAAGTTCAATATTTTTCAACTCTGCATGTCAATGAGATCACACAGGCTTGACTTTCTATGTTTCACATTTCACATACTGCAAAGTTCTCCAGGCTCATTCAGGGTGCAACATCTCGCAAGTGATGGGAATCCCCCATTCTTTGAAAGCTGAATAATAATCCATCTTTATAAGGATATAGATATATACATATGTCCGTGTCACATTTTATTTGTTTATCCAGCTTTTGATTCTACATTGTAGCATCTATTAATGCTGCTATAACAAACACCAGGGCACAAACACCTCTTTAAGATACTCATTTCAGTGGTGGAACACACCTTTAATCCTAGCACTCGGGAGACAGAGGCAGGCTTATCTCTGTGAGTTTAAGGCTAGCCAGGTCTACAGTGTGAGTTCCAGGACAAGCTCTAAAGTTACAGAAAAAAAAATACTCATTTCATTCCCTTTGGCTATATACTCAGAAGGAGCGTTCCCATTAGCCATGCACAGGGTCTGCTCCCCACATCACCAATACTTCTATGATATGTGTTTAGTTATACCCATCCTAATAGGCGCTAGATGATGGTTCATTAATGTGTAGACATGTACTGATCACTTTTCAGAGTTTGGCTTTAAGATTTCAAGACCTAACCATCCAAGATGGATGTTGTAAGTCAGATCTGTAATCATAGTCCTTAGGAAGCTGAGGCAGGTGGACTGCTACATAGTCAAGTCTAGTCAAGGCTACCTAGTGAGTCCCTGGCTAACCTGAGGTACAAAGTAAGACCTTGTCCCAGCAGAGACATGGGCCTTATTTTTCTAGAATACACTTATCTTTCTTTATGAGACCTGGGTGCACTTTGATGTGTGCTAGATTAAGAAACCCTTTCTAAGCGCAACAATGGATTTTATTTAACAAATGTGATGATTCCTTGATATGCAAATTCTGAACGCCAGCTCTAACATTTAGCATGCATACACCTAGTCAGGACAAATTGACATTATTTACGTTGCTGTTTGTCTTAGTGAAGTAACAAAGGATAGCTTCTTTTTTTTTTTTTTTTTTAGTCTAAATACCTGGAAATAGATTGAGTAAGAAGAATAAATCCAGTAATTAGTTTGGGAGTAGAAAGCAGGATTGGCTTCATTACATAATGGCTTCCAAAGGGAATGAGCTGTCTTCCTTTTGAAGTTTGATTAAAGGTGTGCCCAGGAAGGATCTTCCACTCGGCCCTCCTCAGGGATTTCTTTCCATGATGCCCTTTCCCTGGGGTAGTTGGTACAATGAACTGCTCTGCTTCCTCTCACAATTGTCCTGAAGCCCTTTGTGTTTTCAAACTGCTTCGCCATTGTGCAGTTCCTTAGGATACACTTAAAAATGATCCCATTAGGGGATACCAGGGGAAAAGCACAGTTCAGCGGGTTGCAGGCAAAACTGCAATAAAGGATATGAAAATTCCTTGCACATTGGTAGGGTGTTTTCGAATTGACCTTTAAAAAATAAAACTTCATTTCAAAATTTAAGCATGCTCAAAAAAAAATCAAACTTAGTTTTCTCTTTTTGGATGTAGAATAGAGTTGACAGATGAAACACAAGGGTGGTCAGTTAAATTTACATTTCAGATAAACAGTTGGCTTTTCTTAGTATAATTGTCTCAAGAAATCTGTTTCTAGTAGCTCTGGTTTCTTACCTGCTAAATCTGGCCCCTCTGCTATAGGAAGACAATGCACTATTCACCCTAGAGATGGATGGACTTCAGCAAAAATAAACAAATTCAAATGAAGTTGTAATCTTTGTCTCCTTGAAAATTCTTCAAAGTTTATTTTTGAGTCCAGTTACATGGTTCAGCAGGTAAAGGGGCCTGTTGCCACGTCTGATGACCTGGGACCCACAAGGTAGAAGGAGAGAAGAGACTCTTGGAAGTTGTCCTCTGACCTCTACACACCAGCCAATACATGTGAGCACTCATACACAAATGCACACAATCAATGTGTGTGTGCATGCGTGTGTGTATGTGTGTGCGTGCATGTGCGTGTATGTGTGTGCGTGTATGTGCGTGCGTCTGTGTATGTGTGTGCGTGTGTGTGCATGTGTGTGTATGTGTGTGCATGCGTGTGTGCATGTGCGTGTGTGTGTGTGTGTGTGTGTGTGTGTGTTCACGTACTGTATCACGTACTTTTAGGCATCACCCATCTTGTTGGCACAGTGTCTCCAGTGTAATCCTCCTGGGTTGAAGCCTCGTCTTCAGAGGTAAAATGCTATACTACCTGAACTATAAATACAGTTTATCGCAAACTAGGTTATGCTTTTAATCACTCCTTCATCCAAGGTTTACCTAGACACTGACTGCTACGTGTCAAAGGGTGCTGTACTTACAGCAAAATCTGAAGGGGAATTTCATCATTGACTGTACCACCTTGGGCAAATTAGTTCCTACGGCTATCGGGATAAGACAGTTAGTTATTATAAGGGCCAAATTAGCTAATGTGTGTGCAGAAGCACTTTGCTTTTATGAATGACTCTAAACAGATTATGACTTATTAGAAAGCTACCATGATCTAGAAGCGGCCCAGTCCTGAGATCCCAGCACTTGGGAGCAGGGTGGGGAGTGAGGAGGATTAAGTGTTTGAGGTCAGCCAGAGTTACACAGTGAAACCCAGGGGAAGAGATGTGGAGAAAGAGAAGGAAAAGAAGAGGGGATAAAAGTTCTTTTGCTCTGCGAGAAGGTAACTCTCGTCTCAGCATGCTTTGGAATGATTTATTGTGAGGCCGCACAGTAAGGGGCTCTTTCCCCAAGTTTTCAAGGACAGAATGTTTAGCCAGGAACCACATGTAGTCGTTTTAGCATCCATTCTACTGATATTTCAAGAGACTTGGGTTCTCGAATGTCAGTTCCAAGCCTTGTTTCTTCGCATAACAAATGGAGCAAACGATATTCACCCCCACGGATTTATGCGATCAGGAAGAGTGGGTGAGAAAAATAGAGAGCTTAGAATTCCTCTTTAGGGGTGTATGAATTCTTTTCTGTGCTCCTCCTGGAGTAGGTGTGCCTCAGTTTCCCTTGTCCTTTTTGCCAAGCAGCTATGTGGTCAGAGCCCAGCAGAGGAGGCGTGGGAGAGGCCTCTTTCCGATCTCCACATATCCCTCTAAGTTGGGGTCTGAAACGCTTAAAGCAGCGTTGCCCTGGATCTCTGTGGACTTCCAAGACAATAACCTTCTCTAATCACTACCAGATTCGCGCCAGAAAGCAGCAGGGGAGCCTTTGCCTTGACCCACCGGGGCCTCCAGCCCCTCCCCGCCAGACGCAAGCTAATGCGATACAGACGTCTCCCTCCCGCACGGCTCTCCCACCCCGTGGCCCCTCTCCAGACGGACATCGCTCTTCCGAAGTCAGTGTTTTACAGGTCACCAGGCCACTTTTCCACAGACCGAGGGAGAGGCCTGCATCTCGGGACTTCCTAGCTACCCAGGGGGTATTGTATTCATCACTGGCAGAAGCCAACTTCAAAAGGGCATCAGGCGGGGCTTCGCCCTCATATCGATGGTACAACAGTGACCTCCAGTGGCCGAGCTAGGAGACAAAAAAAATCTGCCGTGTCTCAGAACAATCCGGTCCTCCTTCGAGGACAGTCTACATAATGTGAGAGGATTTCCTAGAAATCCAGTATACCGCATCTCAAAAATCAGAAACGACGACGACGGACCCCAGAATTGCTGAATCTAAGAAGCGCAAGTGTGGTCAGTGGAAAGTCTCCAGTCCACAGTGCCCATGGGGCTCGAAGGAACTGGGCACCACTGCCCATCATTTGATACAACTTCCTCACTTCTTAATCCACTCCAGATCTCCTCACCCCTCCCATTCCCAAGTGGCTCGTATTAATTCCTCTGTTAGAAATGACCTCTTCATTTCTCTGCCCGATAAAATTTGTGGGATGATGTCAGATGAGAGCTTGCCATTCGGGGGCACGTTCAAGATCATCCCTCCTAGCAGAATCAATTTTGTCTTCAGAACATCTAGTACCAAGGACATCAATACTGTTGTATGTGCTTCTCTTAAGAAGCAACTAGATATGGACCGTTACAGGGACTTGCTGTGCTCTGGGTTCTAGGTAAAGGATGAGAGAGGTGTGGAATGTCAGTCACATTTTTAGCACTGGAACGAAACACCCGAGGAAAAGGCATAAGAAAGGAAGGGGTTTTTATATCTATTTGGATAGAAGTTCACAGATTTAGAACTTTAAGTCCACTATCTTTGGTATCTGTTGTTTCTGAGCTGGTGTGTGGCGAGGCAGAACATAGGGGCAAAGAACCAAGTGCCCCCCTCATGACAGATGGGAGGTGAATATGGGAAGAACCCGACAGAGATAAGATACATCCTCCTAATAGATGTCCACAGTGGCCTGCTTCCTCCAGTGAGGCCCTACTTCTTAATTTATACCAACTCCCAATAATACCATCCAATTATGAGTGAATGGATGGACTGACCTAAAGATTAGGTCAGAGCCCTCATGAGCCAACTGTTTCCCCAAAGCTCGACTATTGAATTTGCATTGAGGATGGATATGAGCCTTGATATGTGGTACCCTTAACATGCAGTCCTAATTACTGAGTTCTGGATGCTGCAGACTAGTAGGGTGTGCACAGAGAAACAACTGCCAACAAGCGTGGTAAGGAATACTATATTTGTCTCAAGTGGGAATCATCACTCTGGTCTTTCAAAAACTGCAAAGACTCTGTCAGAATAAATGGAGGGGCTCTGGATGGGCCTTTGAGGCTTGAATAAGAGTTAATGAGGTAGATAACATGGTTTAAGGTGGAAAAGAAGGGATAATGCCCATTTGCAGCTTGAAACAACTACCTAGAAGTGAATGTGTTGAGACAAGGAGCCATCCACACTGGCCGACGCTGGCTGGGTTATTTATCATTGGATGTTGCACAGCCTAGAGGTAGAAGGCTGGACCACAACTGAGACCAGGAGAGGAGATCTTACAAACTGATGGCTCTGGAATCAGAGTCTTCCATGACTACCGACCTGAAGCAATATTTAGAGTGAATAAGATCATGCATAAACTAGAGTGGCATGCAGCACAAGCTAAAATAAAAAACCAGCTTTCTGCCCATTAGTGGTCCTCAGATACACAGGGGGATGGGTTGGTTGAATCTCACCCACGGCGATGAAGCCAAGTCGTTAAGCCAGTGACCAAACAGGCCAGGCACAAAGAAGAAGACAAAAACACAAGAGGGACAGCCACCCAGCTGCAGCTGTGAATGGAGACAAACGTCAGCATTACAGGAAATGAGATGGCCCCAATAGGAGAATGGAGATGACAAACAGTGTCTTTGTGAACTGCATCTTGCTGAATCCTGACTAATTTGATAAGGTCCTCACTCTTGAGAGGAGATCCAGTGAAGATGCTCAGAAGATCTAGCTCTGAGATCCCAGAAGCCTTAGGGGGCCAATGGGGCCCCACTCTCCATTTAAACATGTGTTCTGAGCAGCTAGGAAATGACAGCCTGTTTGTTCTTCAGCCTCGGATAAGAAATACGGGCTGGATTTGCTGGAATCTGACCCTTCGGGATAACTTATCATGAATGAAGAGATATATGTCCCTTGAGGGGGCTCACCGATAGCTGACATGGACAGTGTGGCTGAAGCCATGAGGATGTGCATCAACACAATCTCAGGAATGCAGGAAATTCCTCTACAACAGGTCATACACGGTGTGAAAGAAGCAGGCAGCATGCTGTAGAAAGAACAAGGATCTCCATCCAGGACCCCAGCGAGAGTTGCTGGTCTGCACAGGGATAGTTAAACACAGCAGGGGACCTATCCGCTTACTGATACAAGTCATCCCATTAGAAAGTGATCTCCCTGAGGAGCCACACCCAGCAGTGTCTGGACTCAGCACTCAATAAGCCCTGACTGAATCAGAGAACAGTAAGCTCCTCAAGGATGAAGAGCTAGAAAGTTCCTGGAGATGCTGGATAGGAGTACCATAACATTCCATTTCTCAGACGTGCCCCCTTTGTCTCCCTATTAATGCTACTAGCACGGGTATTAGAAAGACTGTGAACTGGGGAAACAGACAAAGTGATTTTGAATTCCGGCTGTGCCACTCCATTAGCTTGAGCAATTCACTTGCGTTGTCTAAGGTGTCCTTTAGCTCTCGGAGGTGTCTAGAAGCTCTGTGTACAAAGGGAGCCCATGTTGATGGCTGTAGTATAATGAACCCCTATGCTAGTTTGCTCTCTGCTGATACGATAAATGCCATGACCAAAAGCATCTTGAAGAGGAAAGGATTTCTTTCACTTCTGCATCTTGATCACAATCTTCATGTAGAGAAGTCAAAATAGAAGCTCAAGGCAGGAACCTAAAAGCAGCAATTGAAGCAGAGGGCATAGAGAAACATTGCTCACTGGTTTATTCCCCATGACTTGCTCAACTTGTTTTTTTTTTTTTTTTTTAAAA
>NW_026068613.1:75491-86750 GCF_014885135.2 Alexandromys fortis
CATGACCTTGCTCAACTTGTTTTTTTTTTTTTTTTATAAAACCTGGGACCAACTGCCTTGGGGTGATACTGCCCACAGTGAGCTGGACCCTCCTATGTCAATCATTGATCAAGAAAATGTCCTTGAAGACTTGCATACAGGTCAGTTGAATGGAGGCATTTTCTTAGGTGAGGTTGTCGCTTTCCAGATGACCCTACCCTGTGTCCAATTAGCAATAAAAAAAAAGACCTGGCAAACACAGCCTCCAACAAGCACCAGCTGTGGCAATGACAGCAGCATGTACCTTCTCTAGGTGGACTTTGAAGGACCACTCACCCCCAGCAGTTACAGTAGACGATCTTACCCCACTGAGCCATCTCACCAGCACAGTAGATGGTCTTACCCAACAAATGCAAGAATCAGGACTGGGCGACCTGGCCTGGCTGGAGAGCTTTACGCTATGGTGAGACTGCATAGATGAAGGCTTACACTCAGCTCAGCAGTGCAAGGCCTTTCTGGGTATGAAATGGCATCTATGGAGAACAACAGCTGTCCTCATTCAACAATGTCTTGTTGCTGGAGTCAGGGACGAAGAAACCCATGTGGGAATTCTACAACATTATGACAACCAGGAAAAATGCAAAGACCTAGCCTGCAGGACTGTCAGGATCACATAAAAATTTTTAAAGCAGATGCTAACTCTTAGCCAAGGTTGCTGGCAGCTGAACGAGCTGTTCAGTTCCTTATAAATCAGTCTGAGCACTCACCTAGAATCAGCCATTTGCCAGTGACACCAAGATCCAAGACCCGTGCTGTTTGCCACATATGAAAAGTCACATTTTGATTTTGTAGCTTCAAGGATGGCTAGTGACATCTAATCATGGCACCTCCTGGATTAGATGACAACATTTAAGACACTGGTTTTAACCCCACGTGGTCAGTATAGTTGCACTTGTCTGGCCTCAAGAATATGGAAGTCAGATTGAGATACCAGAGCCCCCCAGAAGACCGCTTCTCCCAAATATCAATTAGCTGGGATGGAGTGGAGCGATAGCATTTACTCTGTGATGACAATTCC
This sequence comes from Alexandromys fortis, assembly GCF_014885135.2. Taxonomy (NCBI): domain Eukaryota; kingdom Metazoa; phylum Chordata; class Mammalia; order Rodentia; family Cricetidae; genus Alexandromys; species Alexandromys fortis. The sequence continues at coordinate 76,549 of NW_026068613.1, forward strand.
ACAATGCTGGTGGCCACCAGATCTCCTCCTGTGTTCCACATCCCATATCCAACAACGTACTGAACAAGAAGCCTGAACATCCCAAATTAAGCCCTGGCCACAGTATGGATGCTGGATTCCCCTCCCTTCCTGCCCCATAATGTCTCACTGACTCACTTTCCTCAGGGGCTCTTCAGTGTATCGTCTCTAGGCTAAACCCTCTACACACCCATTAGCTTTCCAATATTTCTGAAGGTAATGACTACAAAATTTTAGGCTTGAGATAACATATATGTATTGTCTTGGAGTTTGGGATAATACCCCAAGCCTTGTTGGATAAAATTAGAATCTTACCAGCCCTACTGCCTATTCGGGAAGTTCAAAGGGTACAGGTTGGAGCAAATCTATTTCCATGCCTCTTCTTAAAGGAAACTCACATTTCTTGGCTCATGGTCTCCTTCCTTCATCTCCAATGCCATCAATATAATAACTGTAACTTATTCCACCAGTGTCGTTATTGCACATGTTCCAATGCTACATCTTCTTCTGGCTATAGCCAGCAAAGGTTCTTCAAAGATGGTCTTCTACTAGGAGCTTGCATAGTTGGACTGGTTCAGCTGAGTAATCAGAAATAATCTCTCTGATCTTTGATTCACCTTATTCACAACAGCAAAGCATCTTCAGTCCCTAAGACAGCATCTACTCAGAAGTTCTGAGGAGTAGGGTGTGGATACACTTGGGGAGTCCAGTAATCTGGCTCCTCCTGCACACACTCATCTCTCCTCCTTATTCACCAGGCTGCTGAGAGATGGTTACTGCTGTCGGCTCCATTTGTAGATGAGGATGCTGTTAGCAAGCTGCTTTAGATGCCTACGGGATCACACTCTGAGAAGTGGCCAGGGACACTCACCCCAGGGATCCACTGTCCTAACTCCTTTGCATTCCTGCCTCTTAAATCTATGCCTCCCACCATTTGGTTTCACCCACTCTTGTGATTGACTTCAACTATTGGAATATCCTAACTGGTCGCACCGCCTCACTCTCCACTGTGCAGCTAGAGTTCTCTTACAAAGCCCACATCTAATAGGTCACAAGCCTATGACATTCCACCGCTGTTGGAGAAAAGCCCAGACTGGTGTAATTGGTACACAGGACTGTTATGACACAGCATCTGCTTGGGTCTCCAGCTTCCCTCTTCCCTCTTCCCTCTTCCCTCTTCCCTCTTCCCTCTTCCCTCTTCCCTCTCCCATGCCGCTACAGTATGTCCAGCCCTCTCTGGTTTTCAAATGCTTTCATGCACTAATTCTTCACAGGTTTCTTGCGTACATTAAGATGCAGAAAGCATATTAGCACAGTGCGAGCATGTGTTTAATAAAGGATGGTCTACAGAGTAGGGCGGCGTGAACAGCAGCCAAGAGCACCCATCAGTCTGAAAGACAGAGGACATTTAGCAGAAATTTGTCAAACGTGCTTCCTTTCATTCTAATTTGTTTTTCGTGCGCTGCTCTAAAGCCCGACTTAAACAGAGGTGGAGAGAACAAAAGCATGCTTCAGAAACAACACAGCCAACGATGACTCAATAACTCATCTCCTCTGCTCCATTATCTGCAACGGTGAGCACATAAATAGAACAAAAGCCACAGAAATCAAAGACTAGAGCGGGTCTCTCCTGTTATAAACCATACGCACAGAGAACGGGTGGAACTGTGAGCAGGCTGCTTCGCCTGAGGAGTCCTCTGTCACAGGAAACAGGCCAAGGTCTAGGTGGTTTGAAGTAATGGATGAGTGCTTTTATAAACTATCTGCAATTCTATGTCACGTGAAATGTTTATAGTATGATTTAGAGAAAATATTCAAGACTGGGCCGTATGTCATCCCAGACCCGCACATGGAATAAGCTATACTAGTGATTGATTTGACAAAGGCAGCCTGCACATCTCCCTGCCTTGGGCATAACACAGACATTAGGAGCCCTTGGCTGGCTTGTGAGGATCTCAGGCCTGGCACATCACTGTGAAGCTACAGAGAGTCCCAAGGTTGGAAAGTTGGAGGAGTTTGCCAGGGGAAGGGGGTCTCCTTCTGTTGGAGGCGATCAAGAAAACTTTATTTCAAAAGATGAGTCCTGGGCTGAGTCTTGCAGAATGTTCAAAAACAAACCTGGCACAGCAACCTGGACGGAAACAGCATGTCCACAGACACAGAAAGAACATAGCGAGGATGGAGACTGAGCCTGGAGAGGGAGGCAAGAGCTAGACCTCTAGGTGTTCTGATTAGAAGCTGTCAGCACTACTGAGAGGTGATTGGACCATGGGAGCATGCGCGCACTACCTACCACGGGCCACTCCACAGTAACCCGCACCCAGTGGGCTGCTGGGAGGAGGTATGAACCACGAAGGTGAGGCCCGATAGAGGATGGGCACTTCAGAGGCTGTGCCTTCTCTCTGTCTTCCTCTGCTCCCTAGCTCTCCCTCTCCCTGCTTCCTGTCATAATTTTTCAGTGTCACCACCAACTCGGGCCCACAGCGGCAGGACCAGCTGAACTTAAATCCCGGAAATACCTTTCTTCCTGGGAGTTGTTTACTTCATGAACGTGACTAATATGGGATGTCAAGAGTTTGAACTTCACTTGAACCTAGTAGGAGTGCCTGAACTATTCTCAGCATCCATCAACGCAGGCAAATTTGAATGTCAGCACTACTATTTGGATGGCCGAGTACAGGAGGCTTTGTAAAAGCACTAGAAGATGATGGGGGACCTTTATAAAAATCTGGGTGAGGGTTTCATCGACTCTGAATACCAATCAGTAATCAAAGTGTAGATGAGGGCGCAGAATGAGGAAGGAGCACAACACATCAGTGACTAACTTGATCCGGGAGATGCCACTCTGTGACATTGGGGATTTAAGATGAAGACGGGGTTGTAGGACTCTTGAGACTCCAAAGATCTTTGCTTGGCTATATACTATCCTTTTTCTAAGTCTCTCTCTGTCTCTGTCTCTGTCTCTGTCTCTCTCTCTCTCTCTCCTTCTCTCTGTTTCTTCTTCTTCTAATGATTAATCTACATTAAACCCTTTGCTTGGGATGGAGAAATGAGAAATGGATCGATGTTTTAGAATAATTATTTCCACAGGACCCAAGTTCAGTTCCCAGCTCCTGCATCAGGCAGCTCGCAACCACCTATAACTCCAATTCCAAGAGACTCAGGGCCCTTTGAGGCCTCTGCACACCTGTACACACGTGGCATTCACTAACACAGGCACATGCATACAGATCCATAAATTTTAAAAACAGCCTTTTCTTCTACTCAGAAACTCTTATTCAGAAATAGGTAGTTCAGCCGGGCGATGGTGGCGCACGCCTTTAATCCCAGCACTCGGGAGGCAGAGGCAGGCGGATCTCTGTGAGTTTGAGACCAGCCTGGTCTACAAGAGCTAGTTCCAGGATAGGAACCAAAAAGCTACTGAGAAACCCTGTCTCAAAATGCTCACCTTACTAGACCTGGATGGAGCTGGGTGGTCCTTGGACTTCCCACAGGGCTGACGAGGGAGGGGGACTTGACTGGGGGAGGGGGAGGGAAATGGGAAGTGGTAGCGGGGAAGAGACAGAAATCTTTAATAAATAAATAAATTTAAAAAAATGATGACAATAAAAAAAATCCAAAAAAAAGAAAAAGAAAGAAAGGAAGGAAGGAAGGAAGGAAGGAAGGAAGAAAGAAAGAAAGAAAGAAAGAAAGAAAGAAAGAAAGAGGTGGTTCAGGATTTTCTCTATAGCTGTTTGGGTTCTCTTTTAGAATTTCATACATGTTTACAGTGAGATGCAATTGTATTTACTCCTCTTTCCCAATTTTGAACTCCCCACTCCCTCCTAATATGCCTCCCCCAACTTCGTGTCTTTTTTCAATTCCTTTTTGTTTTTAATAAGTCATTAGGCCCAGTTATTAATGCCCACACATGCATAAGTGTGGGACCACCCACTGAAACCTGGAAAACCTTCCATGGTGGTCCCTCCTTGCCCAGCAAACACTTCAATGCAAAAGTTCCTCAGTAAGAGGTGGGACCTCAAGGCCAGCTCCTCCATCTATGCTGGGATCAGGGCTGGCTTGCTCATGTGCAGGTGAGCACAGCTACTGTGGGTTCATGGGTGTGGTGACCACGTCGTGTTCAGAAGACAGCGTTTCACAGAGCTCATCCTCCAGCCCTGACATTCTTCCCCTCCTCTTCTGCCATCTTCCCTGTGCCTTGGTTATGGGCAGTTAACACAGGTGTGGCATTTAGGGCTGAGCTTTTACTCACTCTCAACACTTTGACCAGTCACGGACCTCCACACTAACGGTTGCCCACCAAAAAAAAGCAGTGTTTCTGACCAAGGCTGAGACCAGCCCAAGCATATGGATATATTCAGAAGGCAATTTGATGGTACGACCATTAAAACCTTTGCTTTTTAGTTTATTTGTTTGCTTGTTTTTGTTAGTTACCTTGTTTGTTGAGACCGGCTCTTCTTGTAGACCTGGCTGTCCGGGAACTCACTACATTAAGCAGGTTAGGCCGGAACTCACAAAGAGTCCCCGTTGCCTCTGCCCGCCAAGTGCTATGATTAGAGGCCAGCACGACCACACTCGACCTAAAAACATTTCCTTAATAAAATACAAATTCAGTCTTTTCTGCTTCTAAGTTAAGAACCCTGGCTTCACTTGAGCAGAAATTCCTATGAAGAACTCCAGGCGACGCTGTGGGCAGCAGCTTGGAGCAGTGTCTCCGGCTCCCCCTGCCATTGACATCTTTGGAGGCTCCTTAGGGAATATTCCACAGCACTGTTGATTCCAAAGGAAAGACGGGGTGGAGGGAGAGGGGGACGACGGAAGAAGGTGGGGAGAGAGTGTCAGAGGGAAGAGCCACATTCTACTTCCTGCCCCCTGAGCTCTGGGCCCTGGATTTTCATCAGTTCTCCCCCACTATGCTCCCACACTCTCTCGCCGTCACCTGGAATATGTCCTTCACCATGAAATGTCACTTGAAGTCCTGTCAGACCCCCTTCCAGACAGTTTATATTCCCGGGTTATATTCAAATCCAGTCCACTGTCGCCCTTCCTCTAACGCCACAATGTTTGAGAACACCCAGCATGGATCTATTACATAGCAAGCTCTCAACGCACACCTATTTATTACTAAGTGATTCAGTTGAGAGCTAGATGAGAGACATTGGATGGAAAAGCAAAGGTTTGCTGGAAATTGATGGAAATAACAGTTGAAAGGGCAAAAGGAAGTTGTTGACCAGAAATACACAGAAAGGTTACAAGCAGTACCAAAGACCCACAGAAACTGAAGATACTCATTTGCTATGGCCCTGGTCCCAATGTACTTCTCTTCCCCCCTCCCCAAATTTTATGAAGAACAGGAGTGAGTTCTTTGACAGCAGATGCATGCTAAATCAGCACTGTGGGGTTTTTAGGGCCAATAGCAAATGAAACTGATGGAGCAGAGGTGTTGAAGTAACTAGACAAGGGACCAAAGAGATGCCTTGGAGGCCCAGGAGAGTGTGTAGGGGAAAACATTGATCCAGGATGGCTCTGGGTGTGGCATGCAGTGGGTGAAAGGAGGAAATGATTTGTGACAGAAGACAAAGATGCTGCGAGGGGTTGGCACAGAGAAAAGATGCTAGCGGGGCACAAATTCAGTGATGGCGGGGTGCAGAGGAGAGATCAGGATGTGGGGGACTTCTAATTCTGCACAGTCACGGGGGGCCAGACTTATGCTTGGGACACAGTGGCATAAGGGACACCATGGACATGGCCGTGTACTATGTTTGTAGAATGTGGAGAAGTTAGGTACCTTGTTAAACACTGAAAACGGATGTGGCCTGCCTGTTCTCTGCCATAAGATCTGGAACGGTCATTGGAACAGTACAAAAGTACAGGGGATCTACGTGCAATGGATGCATAGTAAATGAACTAACATCTGGTTCAAGCAAGCAGAAAAAGGTATTGGCTGAAATCACCTGGGAAATCAGACTGGGAAGGTCTCTTTCAAGCACTACTGGGTCAAAGGTCAAATGAAGTAACCAGGATTCATGTTCTCTCCAGATCTGGGCTCCACCCTCACATCATTTTGACCTAAGTTCTGGGCTGGCCTTGGTACCAAGATCTAATTAAGAGTCATTTTCCAAAATACCCCCATGAAGCCTTCACTAGCCACTTTGGTTAACCTGTACATTCTTAACCCTGTCACTGTGGCCAAAACAGCCGTGATATTATTGGCTTAGCCTGAATAGCACAGACCCTGAAGACTAGAATTGTGTCTGAGTCTCAGAGTCAAAGACCAAGACGAAATGAAAAATGTAGTTGGACAAACGTTGTATAAGTGGATGCTGTGTGGCAAAAGAAACAGAGGACAGTGACAAAGAGCATAGCCCACGCTCTCTCGAATAGCGGGGAGCTGCTAAAAGATTCATTGGGAGCAGCATGGATTCATTTGCATTTCAGAAAAATCCCCCTCGAGCAGCATGGAAGACATGTTAAAGTAGGCTGAGTCTTAGGGGAGGAGAGTCTACAAGACAACTCGATTCAAATTTAAAATCACCAACTCCCCTCTGCCTTCTCTGGAAACACAGTAATGAACAAGACATTACCCCATCCGTGTGAAAGACAGACAAGTAACAGGTAGTCACATTGCATAATGAGGCTCCCATGTTCAGGGTTTGACAGATGAGTCTGTATTGGAAGTATCTGCCATCAGCTGCAGGTTGAAACAATATACAGGAAAAATCGACTCAGGAAAGCCAGAACAGAGCGTTCCAACAGAAGCAGCCAGAGCTGGAGTCAGACTATGGCAAAGTCAGGATCACGAAGGGCCTTGCCAGGCTGAAGTTGGAAGTGAGACACTATTCTTTAGCTTTGCAGAGCCATGCATGAATGGCTTAAGATTTGAGAGTGGCAATGAGCATCCTGAAAGTCCCTTTTGAAAGATCAATCTGGCCATGTAAACATGAATTAAAAGATTCACAAGCAGGATTTGGGGATGGTATAGCTTAGGAGACACCAGGCATTGACTCGATTCCCATCATTCCCCCCCCCAAAAAAAAATTACAAAACAATATACAATATCACCACAAAAGAGGGTTTTGAAAAAATTCAGAAAAGAGGCTAGTCCCCCCCACTAATGCAGTAACAATGGAATAGAGAGAAGAAGGGTTTAAATAAGTTTCTACATCGGAGAATAAGGATAGCAGAAGCTGGACTTTCCATTGCTATGACAAAACATCGGACAGATACTTTTTCATTGGAGGAACGGTTTATTGTAGCACGAGGTTGTTTCAAAGGTTTCGGTCACTGGTCAGGTCTGCGTTTCTGGGGCTGCAATGAGGCTGGGCATCATGGCAGAAGGGAGGCAAGAAAAGTGCTCATTCGTAGCAGCCAGGAAGCAGAGAGCATGGACCTGTTCCGGCTTCTTCTTTCTCTTCCTTTTATTCCACCTGCTCCCCAAATTAAAGTGAGTCCTCCCTCTTAGTGAGTCCTCCCTCTTAGTGAATCCTCCCTCTTAGTGAGTCTTCCCTCTTAATGAGTCCTCTCTGGAAACATCCACACAGCCACAGACCTGGCATGCATTATTAATTTCCTATGTGACTACTTTACTGATCATGCAATGTTCCTATGTGTAAAATGCAAGTGTGGTACCCAGGGCAAGAACTGTGAACAGCTAGGACTCAGGATGGAATTTGTGTGGTCGATATTAAGAAGTGGTTAAGGTTGGACATGATGTCAGGGAAGATAAGGGACCACAGAGGAGCCATTAGTTGAGATTGGAACCCTGGGACTAAGAACTCTGGTAAAGAAAAAGGCGGAGGAAGAGGTGTCAGCAAGGAGTCTGCAGAGACCACACAGAGTGGGCTTGCCCTGCAGTCGACTCAGTGGGATGCGGTCCTTGTTTCAATATTGACACTTCTATCTGAATACTGGCCCCTGTATGATTTTCAGCCATCATTTCAACTCCTGAGGGCCTTCAAAGGTGAAACAACATAATGTCTCTGCCTGTCTTCTAAGTCTGTCTATCCCAAAGCTTCACAAAGAACCAAGAGGTCCCAAGTCCTGTGCTTTGCCTCTGAATAAAAGGACTTTCATGGGTTAAAAGAAATAAACCACTTATTCCAGCAACTGCTTGAATTTACTTCCATGCTTGGAAGTACTTCAATCACTAGGGTTTAGCAGAAGCCCGTAGCATCCTACAAAGGCTGTTCCTCACAGGCTGTTGTGAATGTCTCAGCAAGTGGGCCCATCACTTTCTTGCTAATTAATTTAGGTCTAATTGGTTTCTGCCCACACAACAGTGTAGGTTGCAGAAGAGGGCAATAGCAGTCATACTCTACGAAAAGTACCTGCCTGCATCAAAGCCTCCACCATTAGGCAATTCACTACACAGGGAAGAGCTCTTAAGTACTAAACAAAGTGAATTAGCCGTCCTCCCACCCTTCCCAATTAGCTTCAGAAAAATCTTCAAGTGAGGACAACTCCGTCAAAGTCCCAGGAAACATTTCATCTTACTATCACTATTCTAGCACGACGCATCCTTGCAAGAAGTCACCAAACATTTACCAGCTCGCACGCTGTGCGCTGTTGAGAAAGATTTCAGGTTTTCTCCAAAGGACTGCTACCTACGCAGGTGCCACAGCTGGGAAGTTTTACTTATTATTTTAGCCCTTATGGATAATAGAATGCTCAAAAAATGGTGTTCAAATAATCCTTGCTAAGAGTAAATGAGGAGAAAGGAGGGAGAAGAGCAGCAGAAAGGAAGGAGGAAAGGAAGGATGAACTGATTTGGAAATTTATTCAAACTCAAAAAGTCACAATAGAAAAACATGATCTTGCGACTTGGAGATGGCTCTGTTAGTCAGTAAAGTGCTTGTGGCTCAAGCGTGAGGACCTGAGTTCAAATCCCTGGCACCCGTGTAAAAAGCTAGGCTTGCTGATAAGCATCTGTAATCCTAACCCTGGATGGGAGGGGAGGGATGGAGAGAGATAGGATTCTTGAAAGTCATTGGCCAGCCAGTCTAACCAAATTGATGAGCTCCAGGTTCAATGAAAAAAGCCATGTCCCCCCCCCAAAAAAAAATTAAGTGGAAAATAGTTAAGGGAAAAACTCAGTGTTGACCTCTGGCTTCCACATGCACTTGTATATGTGTTCACATGTCCATGCATATGTACATACAGAGAGGCACATAAACATGTACATGTACCATAGATGTATACACACACACACACACACACACACACACACACAAAGTATTGCCGTGGAAGTCAACCCTAGGACCTATGAAGTCATAAACAAGTCATTTAATCTCTCTGAATCATGTGTTCTTTTATTCGATGTCAGTGCTCTCTGCATAACATATTTCAAACTCCTATAAGGATGGCAGGGTGTGGGAACTGATACTTTTAATCCAGGATAGCCAGGGCTCTATAAAGAGACCTTGTCTAAAAAGCAAACAACAACAAATGTATTATAAGGAAGCAGGGGGTAGGGGTTGGCTCAGAAATAGAGCATTTGCCTTGCATGTGCACGTCCCTGTGCTTAATCTCCAGATCTCCAGCTCTGAAAGGCAGTGGTGTGATATTGACAATGAAGGAAAATACTGATGTATTAAAAAGCAAAAAGTTTAACATCCCCAAAAACTTAAGAGCCAGTTGCTACCATATTTACTATTGTGCCTACGGTTCGATCAAATTATTGACTTTTAATGACATTTTAGTCGAAGGTTTCATGAAACTCTGACTTCTTGTCCCTACTGCACAAAGCTAAACGGAACCTAGTTGCTGCCTTTAAGGGCTCAGGACTCAGTGAGGGAAGCCATGTAAAACAAAAACAGTCATCCTTGAAGCAGCCACATCAGAGAATGACCAGAAGTCCCCGAGAGGAGCCATTACTCTGCTCAGTAAGTCAGGGACTGGAGCCGGGGTGGGGGGGGGTATAACTGAACTGGACTACAACATGTAATAAACACCTGTGAGGTGGAGACAGAATGGGCTTTGTATGTTTTAAGTTATATGAGTCATATCTCACCATATTTAGTTTTCAATTTTCTTTTCATACTGATTATATTTTCTAGATTTAGCCAGATTATTATAGAGTCATGAGTATAGGGTCACAAGTATCTGGGTCTTTCCAATATCACAAATGTTCCATGACTTAAATTACTTTTTAAGCTGTAGAGAGTCTTTCTTTGTGCTGCCAGCTC
>NW_026068613.1:87423-102730 GCF_014885135.2 Alexandromys fortis
GTTAAGGTGCTTGCTGCACAACCCTGAGGCCCTGAATTCGAATTCCCCAGAACTAAGCATAGTCCCAGATGTACCAGTAACCGCAGCACTGCAGACAGCAGAGACAGAAGGATGTCTGGGGCTTGCTGACTGTCAGAGTAGCTGTAGGTTGAGTGGAAGGTGCCTTCTCAAGGGAATTTGGTGGAGAGTGAGAGAGGTGGACACCCAATGTCCTCCTCTGGCCTCCAAGAACCACACTTAGCCCACGCACCCCTGACACACACATATCACATTCCAAGCACACTCGTCACATAAACACTAGATGGATGGATGGGTGGATGGGTGGATGGATGGATGGATGGATGGATGGATAGATGGATGGATGGACAGATAGACAGATAGATGATAGGCACTCCTTTTTAAGGAAATGATGAGTGCCTGACTGGGACAGAGCATTCAAGGTGGCTGAGAGGTAGACCTTGTTAGACAAGGGCCAGCTTGGGAATGAAAGATGTTACATGCTCCAATGAGAATTCTGTATTTCCTTACTTGGATAAAGGAATGCACAATTGATGGTCAATCAGCACTGAGTCCATTCCATGGCTCAGAAAGCTATGTCAGATGAGAGAAGAGAATGAAGCCATCCACCAGCCAGGTGAGACTTGGCTTTGCTCTCACCTTTGACCCCCGTTTCTGTGAGCGATGTTTTCCAGACTCAGGCAAGGAGTGCTGACCGTGAGGGTCTGGGAGCCTTCAGGCATCTTTGTGGTGCTTAGATTCAGACTTTCAGGTCCCGTATACAAAGCACGGGCCATTCATTAGCGAGGCATCTGCCTACACCAAGTCAAGAGGAGCAGGGAGCCGAGCCAGACCGCAACATTTTTTGTAGCTTCCCTTGCACCACCTTGTACCACAGGAGGCCCCAGCTCAGTCCCAGGATTGAAGGCCAATTGTGTGTTGCTGTCACAGCAACGATTTAAAAGGAAAATAAAGACACGACAAGCTGCGACACGTTATCATTAAGTAATCATAATTCCCTCCCTCTATTACGACAATAGATGTCACTCTCTCATCGGGAAGGCAGGCCACGTATAGAAACACCATGTCAAAAGCCTTTTCAGACAAAGACAGGGTGGCAGGGAGTGAGTTAGCTGGATGAACAGCCGAGGATTTTGATGGGCTGCATCCATCCCACTCGCCACCCCCCAACTCCTACATTCTCTAATAAAAGTCGGATCTGTAAGGAACTTCAAAGGTTGCCTAGTCTGACAAACAGTAATAAAACAAGAACTTTTTTTTTAAACCTGCCAACACGCATGGAGGATGCAGAGCTGACAAAAGCTGCTTTGGTTCTGTTTTAGCAATCAACAGGCTAACGGCAGGGCACTTCCTCCTAGCGGGAAGCGGAGTCTGGGCTGTCAACTGTGAAGGAATACAAAAGGATCAGGCAGCACAGGGCCCTTTTTCCTTCCCATCTCCATCCCACCCCAGGTCACAGCCCACTCCAGCCCAGCTACCACCTCAAAGACTCTCCATAAAGAAAAGACCGGAGAAGCAAAATGGGTCGGGTCTCACCTTCCCTTCCTCCTCTGTTGAATGGAGGACTTGGGGGTTGGGAGAGCAAGCACAAGTATGCAAGGAAATAATTCTGGAATCCAGGACATCTGGCTTCTATTGAGCCCCCGTCACCAACCCTGGGAGCATATTGAAAGCATTTGGCTGTCTCAACAGTCTGAAACGAGCTATTTATTTCGGACTCAACAACCAGCCACCACACGTGCTTCCATTTGGACACAATTGAAGCAAAGACAGGCCCCCTTCTGTAAAAAAAGGAAGAAGGTGGAAATAGCCCAGGATTTAGTCCTGTGCTCCAACCATGGATCTGCCCCTTGTCCGAGACAACTGTGTGACTTCATTGGACTCCCTCAGTGTCCCTGCAACTTTAGTTTTCCCAACTGGCAAGCCTTGATTAAACTGCCCTCGTGTGGCGTGGTTGAGAGCATTAACTCGCACAGTACCTGCTCAGGACCTACCTGGTGCAGAGCCTGGCATACAATCTCTGCTTCCCTCAGACAAACCACTGACCCACATCTTAGCTACTGGGCAGAAAAGGGCCTTTCTTGCCGGATCTGGTGCTACACACTTATAATCTGACCATTCAGAAAGCTGAAGCAGCATTGTGAGTTCTGGGCTACACTGGTGTATGGACTGAACCTTGGCTCGGAAACCCAAAGTTCTGCCTTGTCCATCTCACACGTACCTTAGTGGTTACAGTCGGGCTGGGGTTGCATGCTTTGCAGGTCAGAGGGGTCATGGCTGAGGTCGTTATTACAACAATAATATAAAGTGGCAATTGGTTTCATTATTCCTAAACCAACTGGGGGGGGGGCGGGGAGGCAGGACATGAGAAATACCACGGGATGCGTATTTTACTGAATTGGCAATGGCAAGTTCCTTAGCTGCCCACTGCAACCGCATCTCCATCTGCTCCTGGTACTTTCTGAGATCCACACAATCCATGGATCTTCAGTTTTTCTGAGCAGAGTCCCTAGAAGTCAGGTGACCGGCATGTCAAGAAACCCTTTTACTAAAGCACAAAGCATATGCCAGTGAGGCGGGGGGCACAGTGGATAGGCTCCAGGGCACAGGAAGGATTGTTTCTGCTCATATGCCTGCTTAAGTCTAGTCCCTAAAAGCGAGATTAGATAAAATGAACCAGAAGCTGCTTGGCCTTATGTAGTTTAGTGGAACAGAGTGTACCCCCAGAACATTACTGGGTCATCAAGTCTCACTCCTCTAATCCCCAAGATTGAAGACTAAAAAACATGGGCTTTCAACATAGCTGCAAGACACTAGTACCCGTGTGCATTCACACTGACGTCTAATGCTTCAGATGAGGAAACTGAGTCAGAACCAGGTGGTTGTAAAGTGCCCGGGCCTCGCTAGTTCAAAGCCTCCATAGCACAGCACAGCTACCAACTGAGTGCATAAGAAGGAACCACAGGAAGCATCACTGGACCCTCCGCATCTCAGGGGCAGCTCTGGGAAACACAGAAATACAGAAAAACAGAAATACAGGGTCGGAGCAAACACTCAGCCATGGCCTGACGAAGTGGCTCCTCATTTTAGACTCTTCCGAAATGTTTCTTTAAAACAAAAAAGTGACTGTGAAGGTTGAAGCAGCCTTGCAGCAGAAGTATTTGGTGTGCCAGGTTGGGCCACCATGCCCTGTCCTTCCCCACACCTCTCCACAGCTCTGACTGTGCCTTCCAGCTTAAGCTTCAGTTTTCTACAATATTACATTGAGCGGCTGTCTGACTCCCTGCCACTGAGCCAGGCTGTGCTGGGCTGGATACTTCCTAGGTCTTTACCAACTATGTCTTACAGAAGGACTGAAGGACACCAAGGTGCCCTTGGAGTACACTGTGACTTTTAGCTAAGTAGACTTGACTTAACAGACTTGACTTAACACTATGCTGACCCCTCGGAAAGCCTTTCACTTTCCCCTCCCTCCCAGCTGTTCCGCCCATTCAGAAGAAGGCCCCCCTGTGTCCCTTGATGGGGTCATACTCTTTCATCCCTGACAGCGTGCATCCCACTGCCTTACAAAGGTGCGCAGGTTTGTCGCTGACTCTATGCCATGAAACACATACTCTGTCTTTTGCTACTGAGCCACACACAGTTCCTGGTAGCATGTCTCTGACGTGACTGACATTCTGGAGTCAATGAAAGCAGACTGTTTTTAAAGTGCCTCTGCTCAGAAAAAAACGGCAACAGCTTTTGGTTTTTAGTAAAAAACAAAGAAGCTTGTATCTCCGTGTTCCTCACTGGCCAATGACTCGTTCCAAAGACGTGGCTTAAAAAATTATGTTCTTGGTTTTATTTTCTTTCTCTTATTTTCTTTCTCAAATGATGCAAATGCCAGGCTACTTTGAACCTAACTCTGTTCCTTGTGAAATCAAACTCAGATGCCAAGCCTGACAACCTGAATTCGATTCCCAGAATCCACATGTAGGAGAAAACTGACCCTCACAAGTTGTCTTCTGATCTCCGCATGTGCACACACACACACAAATATGCACACACACACACACACATGCACATGCACACATTAAAATAAGTAAACACATAAATATCTGTAGCACGGTTAATAAAAACCCAAAAACAGAAATTGGGGGCAGCCAACCACTGGCTCTTACAGCTACCTCAGTTCTAAATGGAGATCCTGTCTCCAGGAATCTCAGAATGAACCTGGGAGTGAGACCTGTGTCCTCCTGTCTTATATTCCTCTCTGGTGCTGGGAATAAAGACGTGTACCACTACCACCATATGGCAAACTAGTATGGCTACTGGGATTAACGGTGTCTGTCCCTACTGCCTGGTCTGTAAGTCTGATCAGTGTGGCTCTTTTACTCTCTGAACTTTAGGCAAACTTATTTATTAAAATGCAATGAAATATCACCAAAATGCTAAAGAGCAAAACAATTAAAATTTACACTATCAGAGGCCTCCGGTACCAGCCTCAGCACCCTCTCTGGGCTCAGAGCAGGATGTCAATAGCAAGGAGAACTCTGATTCCCAAGGTCTGAGGGTAAATGAAATAAATTAACTAAAGCACCTTACCTCTGCATGTTCTTTATTCTTTGAGTGAGGAAACAGAGAGAAGAGGCATTCTCCACCAGGTTTTTAGTTTTTACAAACATAGTTTTTAAAATTCTTTAGTCAAAAACAATGATATCAACATGCATTTCAGAATCTCTCTCTCTCTCTTTCACGCGCGCGCACACACACACACACACACACACACACATATACACACGAAGCAACACAGGAAAAGGTGGCACCACCCAGGAAGGGCCAGCATCCAAGGGGAAATACCTGACATTCCAAACTATTAGATAAGATTATTAGAGGTCCCAGAACTCCACTCCCTTCACCCCAGCCTCTGTTGTGACAACCGGCTTTGGGAAGACCAGACCCGTTTGCCGGTAAGGGCAGGCACACTGTCTTCCTTACTTTTTGAAATTCCCACACGGTCTATTAGCAAAGGTAGTTGTGGAGGGCTGTATATTTGACTATTAGAACAGAGGTTTGGCTGAGTGGTTGCTTTCACACCCAGGCTTCACAGTGTAGGAAAAGTTAACCAGTTGTCTGTACAGGAAAAGTCAGGTTTAAAGAATGATTTATACACTGCTGGGATACAATGGAAAGGAGAAATGTCATGATCTCACAATATTTTTTCAGGACTGACAATCACTATCCAAAAGACAAGTGTCCCCAAAGCTCTGTAAAGGGTTCTCCATATGGAGCGTACGTACACTTCCCGTGGATCTGTCTATTGGCCAGTCAGCTGTACTTTCACTATATAATACTTGTGGGCTCCAACACTACACTTATGAACACTGATGTTCATAATCCTAAGCAAAATGTTTTCACACAGAACTCTACAGAGTACAATAGAGCTTATAATTCCCTCACTATAGGGCAGGTGAAGTTGCTCAGCAGATAAAGGTGATGGCTACTATGCCTGACTATCTGAGTTCTATCCAAAAATTCGTCACTAACAGGAGCCCTCAATTTTATGTGACATATAACTCTACAGAAAACTCAGCATTTTGTTTCTCTGTTGCTATATAACAAACCATTTTTTAAAACACGAGGGTAGAAAAATATATACTTCAGAGTATAATTTTAATAACCAAAGAGCAAGAATTTTGTACAATCACTGCAGAAAACTTTAAAACATTCCTAAAGACTATCATTTATTCTCTATGTGTGAGCATGACAAAATCACAAAGCTGCATATTATAATAGCGTTTGAAGTAGCGAAATGTTTCACAAAAACAAGTCTAGCAAATACAATACTAGTTTAATTAATGCATATGTAGCCGATGGAATATTTAGCATCCATCAATGAAGAATGAAGAAGCTGGACCCATGCTAGTATGGAATGGATTTCTAGACAAGTTATTAATCAAATACTCATGCAAGAATAGTTCTACTCTTACACTATTTGTCTGAAAAATCTTAGAAGAAGGAAAATATCAAAACCTCCACTCAGGCATTTCATAATGGTGTCTATAGAACAATAAGAAATTGGCAGATTTACAGTGTTATTTGCTTCCAAACAAGGAACTAGAGAACAGACGTGGAGAAAGACTTTGTACCAAATGTTCACTACTGTGTTTTGATTATTGACACAAATGACTGCATTGATTGTGTAAAATTTAAATACTGGGCTAAACGGAACCTTCTGGTTAGGGTAACAGGCAGTGCCTCAGTCTCCTAACTCCTGGGGCTGAGATGTAGCACAATGTTGGAGTGTGTGTTTGCCATGTGTAAGTCCTGGGTTCAGTCCCCATCAGACAAAGGAAAAAGAGGAAGAGGAGGAGGAGGAAAATTAAGTACCACTGTTAAAATGAAAATAAAAGCAGCCTACAATTCACAATTCCAGAGAACCTCGACAACAAAGAGGACCCTAAGAGACATACATAGATCTAATCTACATGAGAAGAAGACAAAATCTCCTGAGTAAATTGGGAGCATGGGGATCATGGGAGAGGACAGAAGGGGAGGGGGGATAGAGGGAGGGGAGTAGAGAAAAATATATAGCTCAATAAAAACAATAAAATAAATAAAAAGAAAATGCTTTCAAATGTTTAACTTTGTATTAATAAGTATTAGTTGCACTTAGTAGTGGGTGTGGTTTCATAGTTGCATCAAATCTTTTAAAACATTGCTGTGGTTGCTTACTTTTTTTCACATGTTTTTCACATGTCATCCGTCATGGAGGCATCGAGATCTGAACAAGCTCACAGAGTAGAGGCTGAAAATGCACACCACATGGCTTTGAATCTAGGAACATAGTGGTTATAACTTCTGTGATCATGCGTTAATTCCCCTCCTTGTGCCCCCCCCAAAAAACCTAGCTGAAACAGGGTGGGTTAGCTCTTTCAAAAGACAAGTGAGATTATCAGTGTTCATATTTTATCTGGTTTCTTGGTAGAGTAACTACATAGCAAAATTACACTGCAGTGGAGTGATATTTTATTTGTATTTTAATAAATAACTCTTGCCTGAAGAGCAGAGTGCAAAACTAAGCCACTGGAGGCCAGGGAGTGGTGGCACACACCTTTAGCCCCAGGACTCAGGAGACAGAGGCAGACAGATCTCTGTGAGATCAAGGCTACCATAGGTTATACAAAATCAGTCCAAAAACAGACCCAGGTGGTAGTGACTCACATCTTTAATCCCAGTGTTTGGGAACCACACACCTCTAATCCCAGCACTAGGGGGGTGGAGACAGAAGCAACATGGCCGAGCAGAGAGAGGAATATAAAGGTGAAGAGACAGAAACTCATGGAGTGTGGAGTCTGAGGTTTGGTGGAGAGACAGTGTCATCTAGACAGTCTGAGGATCTCCCCTTTGATCTGAGCATTGGTACAGGTAAAAAGGTCTCTCTAATGGCTTACTGCTCCGCTTCTCTGATCTTCAGCTTTAACCCCTGTATCTGTCTCTGGGTTATTATTATTTGTCTACACTGCAGTGTTAGACAAAGGAAGCAGAAGGATTCAGAAGCATGAGTATGTTTCTGAGGAAACTGGAAAGTCATAGACTTAAAACTGACCTTGCCTTGAAACACGCTCCTCCTCGAAGAGCCTTTTCTCCAACCCTTGAAGTGCAGGACAAATTACCTGTCTGATCTGTCCTAAATCCACCTGGTATAATGCAAGTGTTCCCAAATTTGTTAAATAAGGAGGCCTTCCTTCTATAGAGAACACATTACTATCGCTCAGAGTAGAAAATCTTAAACTTGAATTTGCAAAAAATCATGCTAGCTTTTCCTTTTTTTTTTTTTTTCCTACTTGTTGCTTTTGTTTGGGTTTGTATTTTTGAGATTCAATGCAGGGCCTCATACATGCTCAGCACAGAGTCTAACACACACACACACACAGAGAGAGAGAGAGAGAGAGAGAGAGAGAGAGAGAGAGAGAGAGAGAGAGAGAACCAGAGCTATTCCTTTTAGTTCATTTTATTTTTAAGACAGTCTGATACCAAGGCCAAACCACCTGAAACTTGCTGTGTAGCCCAGGCTGGCCCGACTCCTCCAGAATATCATGACTCCTCAACTAGTGAGTCCAAAGATACCGAGATGAGAGAAGTCGCAGAGAAAAAACTCAAAATGTCATTTGCAAAAAATGACCTCAAAGAAGACACAAGCAAGGACACGAATGAAGTAAGAAACTGAAAACTTCTACAAAACACTGGAGAAACCGAAGACGATGCTAAAAGGTAGTCCTCACCTGCTCACAGATGGGCAAAGCTAACATTGGGAAAGTGGTTAAATTACCGGAAGTGACTTACAGATTCAATGCAATCCCCATCAGCATGAAGAGGTAGTGTGCAATGAACCCTTCATCCATGATTGGATGTTTATGTGCCCCATATTACACAGGTTCTAAAGCACCGTGTTATGGAATGAGATCTCCATATAAGAAAGCTATTGTTCACCTTCCTAGACATGGACAGAGGGGGGTGGACCTTGGACTTTCCACAGGGCAAGGAACCCTGACTGCTCTTTGGACTGGAGAGGGAGGGGGAGAGGAGTGGGGGAAAGGGGAGAAGGGTGGGGGGAGGGGGAGGGAAATGGGAGGCTGGGAGGAGGCGGAAACTTTTTTTTTCCTTTTCTCAATAAAAATAATTTTAAAAAAAGAAAGCTATACATGAATTTTGAGCAGAAGAGTGAGAAAATATAAATCTGCAATGGACCAATGGAATCAGACAAGGAGTGCCAAAGCAAACAGTAAGACTAGCAACACATAAAAAATGTGAGTGTATGATAGGCCGGGGGACCAGAAAGGGAGCCCCAAAGTGCACGGTGAGGCTCGTTAGGGGGGCAGAGCAGAGGGAGCTAAGCAGAACTTCTGTTTGATTTTTTTTTTTTATTTGAAGGTTGAGCTCACTAGTTTTGTTTTTTGTTTGTTTGTTTGTTTGGGTTTTGTTTGGTTGGTTTTTGGTTTTGTTTTATTTTGTTTTGTTTTGTTTTGTCAACAAACAAAACACAAGCAAGAGTCCTTAGAAAAGAGGGACTCTCAGATGAGAAAATGCCTCCCTAAGAGCTGGCTGTAGACAAGTCTGTGGGATATTGTCTTGATTATTAGTGATGCAGAAGGGCCCAGCTCACTGTGACTGGTGCCACCCCTGGGCAGGTGGTCCTGGGGATGTAAGAAAGCAGGCTGAGTAAGCTATGAGGACCAAGTGAGTAAGCAGCATCCCCCCTACAGCCTCTGCATCAGCTCCTGCCTCCAGGTTCCTGCCTTGAGTTCTTGCTCTGATGTCGCTGAATGTTGGACTATAAGCTGTAAGACAAATAAATATTCTTTTCTCCCCAAGTTGCTTTTGGTCACAGTATTTTCCAGCATTGGAAACCCTAAGACAAACAACTTCTGGTTTACATATGATTTATAATATCCTTGGTGCACATTTCATAAATACACAGGGAGAAGTAAGACAGGAGAGCCGCGAGCTCAAGATCATCCTTGACTGCAGTGTGGCCATGCCTCAAAAACATGTAACCAGGCAGGGTGTGGTGGTGCACACCTGTAATCCCAATACTCAGAAGGCAGAGTGTAACCAGGTGGGGTGTGATGGTGCACACCTGTAATCCAAACATCAGAAGGCAGAGTGTAACCAGTAGGGGTGTAGTG
This sequence comes from Alexandromys fortis, assembly GCF_014885135.2. Lineage (NCBI taxonomy): Eukaryota > Metazoa > Chordata > Mammalia > Rodentia > Cricetidae > Alexandromys > Alexandromys fortis. Next base: position 97,110 of record NW_026068613.1, read on the forward strand.
GTGCACACCTGTAATCCTGACATCAGAAGGCAGAGTGTAACCAGTCGGGATGTGGCGGTGCACACCTGTAATCCAGACATCAGAAGGCAGAGATACGTGGGTATCTTATGAGGTCAAAGCCAGCTTGGCTGCAATGATGTAATAAATGACCCACACTCAAACTGGATTTGCCCAATCAGCCTCTAGAGATAACTTCCCCCAAGAAGCACGCACCCCAGGAAAATGCTGTAACTATGCTCATAGGAGATATTCCTTCCTAAACAGAGTAAAGGGAACAAAGGTGGCAAGCCCACAGGACCCCCCCCCAAGACTCAGAGAGAAATGGGATTGTGACAATTTTTAAGAATGTGTTTGAGGCCTGAAGAGACAGCTCAACAGTTAAGAGAATGGGCTGATCTTCCAGAGAACACAGGTTCAATTCCTAGCACGCACATGGTGGCTCACAATCGACTATAACTCCAGTCCCAAGGGATACAATCTTGTCTTCTATTCTCAGTGGGCATCAGGCACATATAGGGAGCCCAGACATTCATGCTAGCAAAACACTCATACACATAAAAATGAATAAATAAATAAAACATATTCGATGGGAAATGGATAAGAAAAATAACTTTGAATGATATTTTAGATCCCAGACTCCATGATGAACCATTTAAAAGTCTTCAGATACATATGAAATATGACATTTTAGACCAATGTATCTCAAATATCAACCCCAAGAGTCAAACTTTGGTGAATTGTTCACCCCCTTTGTAACAAAGCTACACAAATAAGAACTTAGTGACTGCTCCACAAAGCTCAATATGCCATTTCTCAGGCCATCCATTGTTTTTCCATGAGAAAACATTTTCTCATCAAGAGTTCCTATCCTCTTCATCCCCAGACCTGTAGCAGGCTGCCTGAAGGGGCCTGTCTTCCCCTTCAGGCTCCATTCCCTGGAGAATCTGCAGACCCAGCCTTCCTCCCTCACCCCATTGGTGTGGGAGGTCCTTCTGTCTATATGTTGCTTTTATTGGTTAATGAATAAAGAAACTGCTTTGGCCTATATCAAGGCAGAACTTAGCTAGGTGGGGAACACTAAACTGCATGCTGGGAGAAAAAAGGCAGAGTCAGAGAGAAGCCATGTAGCTCCACTGGAGATAGACGCTAGAACTTTACTCTGTAAGCCAGAGCCTTGTGATAGTACAAAGATTAATGGAGATGGGTTAATTTATGAGTTAGCCAGAAATAGGCTTAAACTATTGACCAAACATTATTGAAAATAATATAGTTTCTGTGTGATTATTTCGGGTCTACGCAGCCAGGAACAAACAAGCGGCCTCCTTACAATACCCCAATTTTTTAAATTAGTCTGTTTTCTTCTATTTTGTTTTTCCTTTATTTTTTATTTTACTTAGATAACATTTTTCTTCATTTATTTTACATGCCTACCACAGTTTCCCCTCCCTCCTCTCCTCCTAGTCCCCTATTCCCTCCCCTTCCACTCCTCCTCAGTCTCCATGCAGTAAGGGGAAGGCTTCCCCTGGACTTGAGAAAAGCAAGGTACATCAAGTTGAGGCAGGACTGGGCGTCAAGGCTGAGCGAGGTAATCCAGCACCAAGATCTGGAGGCACTCTTTACCTGGGAACCTACTTCAGAGATACTTATTCCTCCAAGTTCATTGCTGCTCCATTCATAATAGACAGAAATCAGATACAACCTGGATGTTCATCAGCAGGTGAGTGGATATTGAAATGTGGTACATTCACACAATGGAATACTATGCAGCTCTTGAAAAAAAATGGAATGTGCTGGTAAATGGATGGAGCTAGCAAAAAAAAAAAAAATCCCAAGAGAGGTAACCCAGACCCCAAAAGACAAATATTGTATGTATTCTCTTACATGTGGATGTCAGCTTTTAAGCTTTTGATAGGCATGATATAATCCTTATAACCCCAGAGGTTAGATAAAGAGTAAGGGACTGGGGGTGGGGATCTCCCGGGGAAGAGGAACTAGAATATATAGTTAGGGAGGGACAGTGGGAGACTAGAGCTAGAGAATTATACAAGGAGGATGGAAGAGAGGCAAAGGGCCATTTAAGGGCTTATATGGAAACCTACCACATATAAGCTTCTTAAAATGTATACATGGAGTCGCCAATCTAAAGTCTAAATAGAATTACCAAATAATGGAAGAAACAATGCCCCAACTAGACATCTTTTGCCCCCAAAGTGAAACCTCCAGTACCAAGCAAAATGGGTTATATCTCATTGTATCATTAGACAAAGGGACCCCAAAGGAACCCCTAAACATTTCAGGCTATTGAATGCCCTCCACAAACTGACGCTAAGGCCCTATCACTGCAGACTCCAAGGAAACCGCATCCTCCGGGTACAACATACGATGCGCATGTGACCTCGCAGAGACTGCGGCAGCACGCACAGGGCCTGCAGATGCTCAAGGCAGACGTGAGGTCCCGGCACTGAGACAGGGAAGCTGTCACAGGCTCCCGACCCTAACCAAGAAACTCTCTCCAATCGGTATCTGCTCACAAAGGAAAAGTTTGTTTTCTCCAGTGGAGTCTCACTGGGTGTATTAATTACACTTAAGGAGCCATACCCAGCAGTAGATGGCCAAGACAATGCGAATGTACTTTTGTAGACTTTTTTTTTTCTTACTGGCCTTTTGCTTGTGTGTTGTGGTTTCCGATGTTGTGATTTTACGGATTTTGGAGTGGGGGTGTGTTTCTTGTGTTCTACTTTTTTATTTTGTTGTGGTTGTTGTTACCAGTTTGTTTTTAAGAGAGAAAGAAAGTTCATATGTTTGGGTACGTGATAGGGGAGGGGGGAGAGCCAGAACCTGAGAGAAGTTGTGGGAGGGGAAACTGTGATCAGAATATATAACGCGGAAAATTGCAGCAAAAATAAAGTTTACAATCATATATTGACTTTCTGTATTCATTGGTGTTTTGTGTTTTTTTTTCTTGTTTGTCTGCTTGTAATTCATAATAACATGGAAAGCTGTTAAAGACTGCAGGTACCACTTTGCCCACCAGATGGCAGAGCAGCGCTATCATAATTTCCACCTTTGCGGTCTCCTCTGCGTTTGTCTTACATAAAACGCCCAGATGGTCTTTCAAAACAAAACCTTTGATTCTCCCTAAGAATATTTTGAGCCAAAATATTTTACACCTCATCCTAAAAATGACTTTCTACAGTAACTGTTCGGGTAGGTTTTTAAATGATTAGCATAATATATATTAATAGCACAAAGCCCTAACCCAGCTATTTAGAGGGACAGATAGACGTTGTGAAGAAAGATGACATCTTGGAAGTCAGCACCACCGCCAGACCGAGACTCACGCATGCGCACACAGGGCTCAGAATGTGTGTAGACGCACAAGGACTGGCACGCCGCCTCAAGAGCAGCAACTGCTGGCTCGGCACTGCCACCCAGTGGCGCCAGGTCTTCATCTCCTGCTTGTGAAATTGGTCCAAGAATCCTCTGCAAGGACTTGATGCTTCTTAGTTCCTGTGTGTCACCAGCACTGACACAGAGTGTCCTTTGTGCCACAGGGAGTCCATTCGCCCGACCCCCAGATGTAGGGATTGTCTGTGTCTAGTTCAAGGCCTCTCCTCTCGCCCCAAAAATGAAGCTCTCCTGAAGCAATCCCGGGCAGCCTGGGGTAATCTCACCAGAGTGTGTACCAGTCACTAGTCCTCCAGCAGGAGAGTCCAAAGGGGAAAGCTTTGAAAAAGAAAGCTCCCATGGCTTCTCTAGGCGAGGGCGGCACAAGTTTCTAAGGGAGGACACAGTCATGCAGACTGGATGCTTGGAATTGGGTTTATGTGACAGTAAAAGGATACGTGGACTCGGTGTATGAATCCCATCTGACAGAAGAGCAGAAAGGGTTCTCTTCCCTTCTTTATTAACAAAGAACGGGCTTCCGGCGCAGAAATAGCCCCAGGAGAGCCCTGCAATGCAGCAGATATTTTTGTCTCTCCCCACCCTCAGCGGAACGTCCAAGAGTGCTGTTCCCATCCTAACACCCCACCGTCTTCTAGGGTATCCCAAGCCCTTCTGCTCAGAAGGGAAAGTATTCGCTAGCAAAATACACCTTTAGAGCTCTCCCCTTCCCTGTTTCCCTTCCCTTCTCCCCTCTCACTTCCTCCTGCATGTACCTTCCCTAACAGCAGCCATTTTCTTCCTTCCGCTTTCTCCAATGCGCACCTTGCATAGCTTTCTCGCTCTTTATTCTCGGAAATTAATCTAAACAGAAGCGAAAGGAAACCCAGCAACACCACTCCACTATGCCTTATGACATGGACTTTCCTCCCATTTCAGTGACACACAAATTTGCTCTATGTTAAAATCACCAGGATGCCTGGTGTGACCGGAACTTAACTATAATCCCAGCGTGTGGGATGCTGGGGCTGAAAAATCAAATATGAGACCATTGTGGGCTAAAACCAGGATATGCTGTCTCAGAAAGAGCAGACCTAAGGGGGTTAAAATAAAAATAAATAAACCCAAAAAGGATTAGGTCAAAGCTGGGAAGCAGCTCTTTTGCCCAGGTTACCCAGCCGTCTAGGAATCATTTTCCCACAGGACTCTTGGGATAGCCTCACCTCTATAGATGGGCATTGGCCAAAGGACTATCGTCCTATTGTCCCTCTGTACACCAAATGATTTACTAACCAGTAACCTAAACTCACTTTAGATCAAAACACTGTCCAAACGTCTTCAAAAGCTGGCCTCACGCAGAAACGTGGTTTCTCCTCTGAAAGCCCAGGCCAGTGTTCTGCTTTGCTTTCTGCCGCTGTGACAAACACCAAGAACAAAAGCAACTTGGGAAGGAAAGGGTTTTCCTTTAACTTATAGGTTACCGCCCATCACCAAGCAAAGCCAGGACAGAAGCTGCAGGTCCAACTGAAGCAGAAACCAAGGAAGGGACGCTGCCCTGGCCTAACTCCGGGCTCATCTTCAGCTGCCTTTCCAATACAGTCCATACCTCTTACCCATCCTCCCGAAATCACCCAGTGAAGGCACAAGAGGTTTGCTGGGGGAGTGAGAAAGGGGGGAGTCAAAGAATCAGAGGCTGTCTCGGAGTAGGGGCATGGGAAAGGCAGACAGACAGACAAGAAATGGGCAGACAGGAGTGACAGCCAGGAAAGCAAGAGGAGTAAGAGAGAAGAAAGGCACCAACACGTTGAAGAGGGGTTCATTTGGCCACCGGTGATGATGTAACTGCCCAGGTGGCGGCCCAGGCAGGCTGCTGCCTTGGCGGGAACTAACGCTCCCAGCCTCAAAAACGCAATCAGCCCCTGCAGAAGACCACTGGCTCTGCTTGCCCTTAACTCTGCAGCAGACTGGCAGCACCTACCCAGCCGCACTACTCAAACGGACTCAATCCAGAATCTCTACCCATTCACGTTCCCAATGGAGCCCTCATCTTGCTGGGTTCAGAACCACTTTCATCACTCTCATGGCCAAATATAAACGCAAATTTCTCCTATTCATATCTCCGTGCCATCCTCTTAGGCCACTGAGAAAGTCTACTGTAGGCTTTTCCCTCATATAATTTGACCCACCTGTTAGACAAAAATGCTGTCTCAAAAAAAAAAAAAAAAAAAAAAAATCCA
>NW_026068613.1:106544-109278 GCF_014885135.2 Alexandromys fortis
TTTTTTTTTTTTTTTTTTTTTTGCCTTGTAGTACCCCATTGTGTAAATTGTACCATATTTTCCTTATCCATTCTTCGGTCAAGAGGCATTTAGGTTGTTTCCAGGTTCTGGCTATCACAAGCAATGCTGCTGTGAACAGGTCTAAGCTTTTCTTTCATTCCTTTTCACAAGTTGGAAACTTAGTTGGGTGGGGTCTTAACCCTGAGGTCACCACACCCTTTATTTCCGTTTCTTAATCTGTTTATATCCTTGAGCAGAGGACTTTGCTCTACTCACTTCCTGGTGCTCCTTTTCTCCTCAAATTGTCCATTTTGTATTCATCTTTGTTCAGCTTGCTCCTTTTCATTATAAATCTTCATCAGAGTTAACCCTAATAATCACATGACAGAGTCTATCCTAGGCTGTTTTAAAATTTCCTCTGACAACAGAATTAATCCAAATCTCTTCACATTAGCATCAGACAGACTCTTTAGACAAGAGCAAAAAGCAGTCACATTCTTTACCAAAATATCACAAGGAGGATCTCTAGGCAACATACTAAAACTCTTCTCCTCTGAAAAATCTTGAGCCAGGCCCCCACAGTTTAAGTCACCCTCAGCACCACTGTCTATCCTGTTTCTGTTAGTATGGTCTGTTAAGCAGCACTGAAAGCATTCACAGCTTTTCTAATCCAAACTCCCAAAGTTCAAATTCCTCCAGACAAAAGCGTCAGCAAAACCCCAGTCTTAGTACAGGGCTACAGAGAAAAACTCTGTCATGGGGGAGGAGGCAAAGACCACAAATTTTCTATTAACAGGATCAGAAGGATGCCTGCCTACCTATCCAGATATGAACCACACATCACATAGGTGGCTAATGAGAGAAGATCAAGTAACGTCTTTTGACTATTATAAAAGAACATCCATTCCTGGAAGGTGAAAGGTCCTCTTAGAATTCACCTTCCACATTTTTGTCTTTGCTGCAACAAACTTTCTTTACTCAAACTTTTTTTTGTATCAGTTCTACATGCTTCATACATACATGCACACACATACATGCACACCTTAAAATTATTAAATCGGGCTGGGTGATGGTGGTACATGCCTTTAATCCCAGCGCTCAGGAGGCAGAGGCAGGCAGGCCTCCATGAGTCCAAGGCCAGCCTGATATACAGAACTAGTTCAAGACATCTAGAACTGTTACACAGAGAAACCCTGACTCAAAAAAAAAAAATTGCTAAGTCATTCCTGGCAGGGAGCTAACATTATTATTACTACTCACGAATACTAATTACTGCCAACAGTGCTTGCAACGATGATTTATGTTGCTGCCCACAAACAAATAAATAGTACTGAATTCTGGACCCCACCCCCTTTGCTTCACCGCCCTTATCCCTACCACCCTCCTGGAGTCTCTGAGTGAACTTCCTGATGATGACACCTCCAGATTTTTGCTGGGAAGGGGTGCAGTAGTTTGATGCCTAGGTGGTCCCCGAGTTTGGTCACTGAAATAGTAACCTTTTGTTTTCAATCACCAATCAACTGCCCAGAAGGAAGAATTCTCCTCAGGAGTTGTCCCTAAGTTTCAAAAGCCTGATGCATAGGAAGATACTGGGTCATAGGCCAAAGCCAGAACACCCAGCCCTGGCCCTCCACTGACAGGCAGTGTGGTCTTGGCTAGCCACACCAGTATCTCATCTACGGAAAAGAGAGAGATCTTGGGCTGGATTATCTCAGAGGACCCTTCTGGCTCTCAGATTCATGGATTTCATACTCTGACTCAGAGAACAGCTGTGCAACTAGCTCCAGAGCCAGGGCAACTCCGAAAGGCACAACTCCCTGGAGTGCCATAACCTTAGCCCAAGAAACTTCCTGAAGTGGAGTCAGAGAGGTAGCGCAGTTACGGAGAAAACAAACGTTCAGATTTTCCAAGACACTTCAGTTCCCAATCATCCAGTTTCACGGACCTCAAAACCCTGATAATTAGACAAGAAAAACCAGACCACCACAAACCTCTTCAGACCTATACCAGCCCCTGGGATTCCCCCACTCATCTCTGACTTCTGTGGAGCAGTGTGCACATGTCGCCTTTGGTTGCAGTCTGGCGGAGTGAAAGTGTTTGTCTGAAAACACTGAAGCTTGGTGGATCCCTGTCACGAACATGATCTTCACGTGTAGAATGGGGTGGGGAACACTTTCTTACTCCTTCAAAATAGAGAGGATGAACTCTATCCTGCTTTACAAAAATATTTAATCTCACCCAGGTTAAATATTTTAATAATAAATATTATAATAAACCAATCACTCCCTGACTGATTCAACTCTAGTCTTCCAGCTTAATTTCTTGTTCATGTTTAGTTCAGAACAAGGTCGGATTCGGTCCTGAGGAAAATAAGCTGTCGTTTGATTTAGGGTCTCTGAGTGACAGGTATGAAAATGGCTCGTTAGGATGAGCTAATGACCAAATATTGGCTCGTGACTGTGATCCGTGCTTCCAGATGAGAGCAAAAGGTTCAGAATCTCACTTGGACGCAGGGAGCAGGCTCAGTGCACCAATGACCCCCCCAGGTCCAGGGACAGCTCCATGAACCTCTAACACTTTATTATTCAACATAGCTATGGCTAAGGAAAATCTGGCAGAAGTGGCGTTAGAAGCAGTAGTCCTTCAGATTGACTCAAAGTGGAAATGGTTTATTTGTGTTTGTGTGTGTGTGTGTGTGTGTGTGAGAGAGAGAGAGAGAGAGAGAGAGAGAGAG
>NW_026068613.1:109758-151579 GCF_014885135.2 Alexandromys fortis
GTGCATCTTCACAATGACCTCCTCCTGGTCGGTGTCCATGGGAAGCTAAGCCTGAGAAGCACTGCTCTGAACTCCCTTCATTCTCGAGGGTGCAACTTCCTGTTCATACAAGTGGATGAGAGATTTGTGCAAGTGAGGGAAGAAACATAAACTCTCAACCTCTTAGACACCCAGTGTACACATCAGCAAAAGCCTCAGTGACAGCCACAGTGCACCCTGCGAGCTGCCTGCCACCACTTAGAAAGGCGCTGGTTCTCACTTTGTGGGCAGGATCCTGAACTCCCAGGCTTCCTCACTTTCCTGAACTTAAACATTAAGGTGAGGAGCATGGAGTCTAAAGTTGGTGACATTGAGCCTCCCCTTCACTGCCTGAATCACAGCCCAGAGGAGGCTGCTTTCTCCCTCGGAAACTCCTGCTGCCATTTTTGTGTTTCTCTCTCACTTCCCTCTTTTTCTTCCTTCTCAATTTGTTCTCCCATCCCCAACTCTGCCTCTGTCTCTCTTTCTGTCTCTCTGTGTGTATGTCTGTCTGTCTCTCTCTGCCTCTGTCTGTCTCTGTCTCTCTCTCTGTCTCTGTTTCTGTGTGTGTGTTTCTCTCTCTGTCTGTGTGTGTGTGTGTGTTTCTGTCTCTCTGTCTCTCTCTTTCAACCAAATTATGCTTTCAAAGTTAAAGAAAGGCAAAAGAGGATCCTCTTCAGATCCAGGCCCAGGAGAGATGCTTCCGGCAAAGAGATCTGGATTAATTACCACTCTAATCCCACATCCCAGGGAAAGCTCAGTAAACCTGAAAGTTTCCTGCAGGCAAACACCTGTGAGGCCTGGCAGTGGCCCTAGGCTCTAAGTTAGGGAGCAACAGCAAGAGCTTGGAAAGGCGCCCACTCTTGGCTTCCGTGCAGGTGTTCGGGATGGTGGGGAGTTAATTGGGTAACAGGTGGAAACTCAAAGGGTGGAGGGAACAGAGCAAACAGGGCAGAAACTGATGGTCAAAACCTAATTTTAAACAGTCACTACTCAGTGTGGATCTCCAAAAGGTCAGTCGCATTAGAATTGAATGAAATATCGTCATTTAAAACAGCAACGTCTGCTGCTTCCATGTGCCCAGCCCTGGGCTGGAGAACATCACAAGCTTCATCTGCAGAAGGGTGCTGGAGGGTTCTCAGGAGAATGTTTGCTGAAAGAAGGCAGAAGCCAAGCTCACCTTACCCTGAGCCACTGCTTAAGGACACACAGATGGTGCTCAGCTGAGCCAGAATTCTCTGGCATGGAACTGACTGTGTACTAACCTACTCCCCTGTGCTTTCATCCTCTATCTGGCTGCTTCCCCTGCGAGCAAGAGGCCTATTGTGCAGGGTGTTGGTCATCCATCCGCATCTGCACTGTGCTCCCTCCAGAACTAGCAAAATAAGAAAAATCTAGAACCATGTGGGGGCAGGAACTGGCTATGTTAGGGATCAGAAACTCCCACCTTTTAAAACCCAAATCTACCCCTGTTTGTCAGTAAAGGTTCACAGGCACACAGCGACCAGTATACATGTCAGCCAAGGCCCCTTTGTGCTAAAACTATAGAATGTTGTGTGGTAGAGCCCCTTGCTCCCACATTATCGATAGGGCATCTGTTTCAAGACCTCACCTGAGTCCTAACCCTGAGAATACTATATATGCTATGGTTTTATTCCTCTCAGTACATACCTACGGCAATGACTCATTTATAAATCAGTCACCTAAAGAGGCCAAAATTAGTTACTAGTAATAAAACAGAATAACAGTAATAATATATTTTATATAAATAAAAGCAATCATAACTATAACAAAGGTTATGAAGGTATGGACTTCCTCTTTAAGAAGCTAAGTAAACAGTAACAATTTCAGGCTACAGTTAACTGTAGGTGACTAGCTGAAGGAAGTGTAAGCAGGCAGAGAAACGATAGTAGCTGCAGCAGAGAGCGTGTGCCGTGTACACTGTCTGGCCCTGTGCTGAAGACATCTGCTGGAGAAACAATAAATAAACTGTATCGTTTATTCCGGATAAACAACTGCGGAATGTTCCCTGGATCATTACTCCGTGCTGCCCAAGAAACTGGGGGGTATTTTACATGGAACAGAAAATGCAAGGGCAAGACTTCACCTAGAAAGGGGGTTGTTTTCAGGTTACCGGGTGGAAATTTGGGGGAGTTGTGGTTTTGGCCTGGGAGTAGTAAGCTTTCTGTTCTTCAAATAGCCAGGTCCTTCCAACACATGGATGATATCTGTGTATGTTCACAATTCCTGTGATTGTGACATCGTGAAGTTCATTATGACTCAGGAAATACAGAAACTTTGCCTTCCTCATGCCCTGTTTCCGAAGCTTCTAGGTTAAGATTGTGTTCCTCTCCCACTCCTCTCAGTCCACCCCACCCTGCCCTAAGTAAAGGGACAAGGAAGTCATTAGGGAAGGGCTGGGCAAATGGCTCAACAGCTAAGAGCCCTGCCGCTTTTTCAAAAAACAAGAATTGGATTCCCAGCACCTGTATCAGGTGACACAGCCACCTGAAACCCCAACTCCAGGGAATCCAATGACCTTCTCTGACCTCTGCAGGTACCCACATATAATGCATGTACACAGACACACATGCTCCTAAATAAAAAGACAGAGTTTCTCTGTGAAACAGCCCTAGCTGTTCTGGAATTAGTTCTTGTAGACCAGGCTGGCCTCGAACACCCAGAGCTCCACCTACCTCTGCCTCTGAGTGCTGAGATTAAAAGCATGCGCCACCACTGCCTGGCTAAAATAAATCCTTTTTTAAGGTCAGTAAAAAAAAAAAAAAGAAAAGAAAAGAAACCATCACATTTAGGTTAAGTCCCAGGTCACTGAGGTCCAGCCTGTGGTAAAGAGACATTCACACTCTTGTTTTTCAAATTCAGAAATAAAAATGTACTGGGCAGCTGAGCAGTGGTGTCACACTTCTTCAGTCCCAGCATTGGGGAGGCAGAGGCAGACAGATCTCTGAGTTCCAGGCCAGCCTGGTTTACAGAGGGAGTTCCTCAGATGCATAGTAAGTTTGAGGCTAGCCTGGGCTACATGAGACTCTCAAAACAAAAAAAAACTAACTAAAAAAGAAGAATCATTTTTTAAAAACAAAAAGGACATAGCTGCTATTAAAAATAAGATTATTTGTTCAACAAATATTCATTGTGTGTCATTCTGTACAGGGCCTGAAGCCACGGACTTCTGCCTCCAGGTCTAGAAGCAGAGAAGAGGCAGGAATCCCAAGCATGTGGGATAATGAGGACTTAAGAACTCTGGTTACTCTCTCAAAAGACCGGAGTGAATGTAATGCTCTGTCGCTTTAAGAGACAAGCCACGCCCACTCCCTCCCTATTCACCAAGGCAAGCTGATCTTCAGCTTCCAGCCTGAGTCCCTTACTTTTCTATCTCTCCCCCAAGGAGGCAGCATCAGCTGTGTTCCATTCTCCCCCCTTTTCCCTTTCCCCCTTCTCTCTGTCTCTCTCTTTTTTTCTCCCTTCTCTCCTTACCCCCTCTCCCCTTCCCTTCCAGAACCCACTAAATAACCCACTAAATAAATATCCAACCTCATACTGCATGGCATGCCTATCCATGTCTCTGTCTCTCATGTAGCTCCCTGCCTGGGACCAGCTACCTTCGGAGACCTGCTGCATGGTCTCGTGGCATGCCCATCTGTCTCTCTCCAGGTGAGACTGGCTGCCCCATCGAGGTCTCTCACCCACCACACAGCTCCCTGCCTGGGATGAATGGCCTGCTGCAGCCACTTGGGGAACTATCTGGGACTGGCTCCCTGCCTGGGACTGGCTGCTCTCAGGACCACACTGCCCACTTGGGGACCTGCAGCATTTCTGCCGCTGCAACCACTCGGGGATCCACAGCATGTTATTTTTACCATTACAGTGAGGGTAGAAACAGCCATGATAAGCTAAATAGAAACAGACCACTCAAACAAAGTTCTTTACTTCCAACCATTATCACCTGCCAGAGTAGGACTCAGCCATTGATAAGTTTTAATGGAGGCCTGAGTCTCAGTAGTTTATCCTGAAGCAATACCTGGTTGCAGGAAGAAGCACAAACTGATATTACCTGAGCACCACTCAAGAACAAACCATCCAAAGGAAATGCCTAACATTCCAACCACTGTAGATAGGAACACCTGCCAGAACACACTCAGCAGGATACTCCTAGACAAATGTCAGCTGATCAGGGGTCCTAAATCTTAGAAACCCCTCACCCCCACCTTTACTACTATAAAAACCCAACTCTAACTGAGCTCGGGGCTCTCCATTTATTCCAATACGTTGGACATGCTGAGAGACTGAGTTTGCAAACTTGCATAAAATAAAGGTTCTTTGCTTTTACATATGGGACTTGGTCTCCTTTTTGGTTTGGGGGGGGGGACTTCACAAATCTGGGCATGACAGTTCTCAGCACCCACATCAGTCAACAGGATCACCTGCAACCCCCCAATCCAGTGCCCTTTCATGGCCTCTGTAGGCATCCAGGGACACATACACAGATACATGCATGCACCACAGCCAGGCCCAGCAGGCCAAGGGATCTGAAACACTGGAAATGCCACCTAGGACTACAGCTAACATGGAAGGCACCTGAAGAAAAGTCAGATAAACCAAAAGAGAGGCTGAGGTTAAAGGGAGCTAAGAGAGCCAGTCACAGAGGCAGTATGAGATGACCATCAGCAGAGAAGGGGGCATCCCTATCTAGATACCTGCCCAGTCGAGCCATGCTCTGATCCTCCTTCAGTCCAACCATATGGAATGTGAAGTCAGTCTCCAAACACTAGCTTTTGTTGACTATTTTCCAAAGAATGTGAGTAAACTCTATGCCTAGGAATAAGGAGCCAAGAAAGTCAATCCCAATAAAATATTAAAAAGTGGAAAAATCTCAAAGCAATTAGGGGTGGAAGTGGGATCAGAAACTGAATTTACAGCCTCAGGCATGCCAGGCAAACACTCTACCACTGAGCTATATACCCCCAGATCAACAGTATTTATAGAATATTTAAAACTTCAAAAAGACAGTAGGAAAGGTAACATATTTAAAAAACAAATGAACAAAAATTATTAAGCAAGCATAAATAACGCATGTTCCTTTGTAAGGTGTTGTGTTTTTCCTCCCCAACTCCCACACACTTCCTGAAAATTCTGACTCAGGAGGAGCCCTGGGAGACTGAGACTAGCCAGACCTAGCACACCTTATAGTAGTGAGCTGCAAGAAAATATGAAGAGCCAAAAAGAAGAAAACCTGGAAGAGACAAAAATGGAAAAGACAAGGAGGAGGGAAGCATGTGTGGGAAGTTTATGAGGGTTAGAAGACACCGTGACCCATGGGTATCTTCATATGGATGAGAAATAGGGATAAAATGCTTTTCTCTTTAAACTATCTTAAAACTGGCGCAGAGATTCGGGCTGTATTGTCAGTACTCAGGAGGCAGAGACAGGAGGGTCACTCCAAGTTCAAACCCAGCCTAGTTTCCCTAGGAAGTCTCTGGTTAGCCAGAGCTACACAGATATACCTTTTCTCAAAAATAACTAAAGGAATCATGCCTGTGGTCCCAATACTCAGGAGGTGGAGGCAGAAGGATGAGGTATTCAAGGTTGTTGCTGGCTGAAGAGTAAATTAGTAGCCGGTATGGACCATGTGAATGTTCATTTCAAAATTAAAACAAGACTCAGGAGGCAGAGGCAGGCAGATCTCTGTGAATTTGAGGCCAGTCTTGTCTACAGAGCGAGTTCCAGGACAGCTAGGGCTACACAGAGAAATCCTGTCTTGAAAAAAAAAAAAAAGATTAAAATAAGAAACAAATACACACACACATGACCATTGTTAGTGAGTGCCATGCAAAAATCACAACAATCACGATGATGTATGTACATATTATTTATGTATGTGCTCATTTGTTCATTCATTCATTATTTTCCAATACTAGAGACCAAACCCAAAACTTCATACCACAACAGGCAAGTGCCCTAAACAGTCCAGAATGGAGGATAACAAAAGTTTATTTATTTGGGATAAACTCACAGTAAGGGTAGCAATCTGAAGTCCTCTATGTGTGCTCGGAACTGGAACTAAATCCAGCAGGAAAAGAAGGTCACATCCTCTTTTCTTCTGTACTGATAGTACATGAGACCATTCCCAAAGTGGGTTGGTATCTTAAAGGCTATTGGCTGAAGGAGGTCCCACAACATCTCTTCCTTTTATCTAATAATAATAATAATAATAATAATAATAATAAATAAGAGAATTCTAAATCTAATATAAAACTATATACAATAAGAACAAATAACAAGTATTATCCAAAGAAAATAGGCAAAAACATACATAAAAATTAGAATTACAACCAGCATGAAAAACATCAAACAAGAAATATATGCTAAAAGTTTCAATAGTTATCCTATCTTAAGGAGTCTAAATCTTATATTAAGAATAGCTTGACTAAGTCATGAGAAGAAAGTAACTATGACTATCTAGTCTTCAACTCCATCAAAGACCTGAGAAGGGAAATAATATTACCTGAGTAATCAGGAAGCGCAATCAGGCAACTTCCAAAAGGTGCAGGAAATGATAGAGACAATCGGCTACCTGGGCAATCACCCAAAGTCTCATTTGCAATGTTGGGGTAACCAACTTTGTCTAAGGCCACAGTATTTGACAGACCATTTTCAGAGGCAGAAAAATTTGAAAAATTGCCTTACTGCCTTACCCTGTCTTGGCAAGGTTTGGCAGCATTTTTGCTTATATCCTGCTTGTCCAGTTTGGACACCATGAATTTTTCCAGTAGTTGAGGCAGGGGTAGTTCTTTGCCCAAAGGCCAGTTTTGCCAAGAAGAAAACAAGCTCCAGGTAAGTGTCTTTGGTGTTCAACATTCTCTCAGGAGTATATCGGTGCTGCCAGGAGCAATTGTATCTCATATCAACAGAATCCTAAGTTATTTAAATGCCACATTCTACAGTTTTTTGATGTGTTTTAAGATTACCTATCTATGTGGAATACAGTCTCTATGCATCTAAAGAACTTGACTTGTCTAACTATAGGTGATATGGGATTCCCTTCTGTATGCTGTGAATGTATTTTACTGCCATTAGTTAATAAAAGAAGTTGCTTCAGTCTATAGCAGGGCAGAATATAGTCAGGCTGGAAGAGATATAGAGAGAGTAGGCAGAGTCAAAGAGAGATGCCATGTAACCACCAAAGGAGAAAGACACCCACGGAAACCTGCCGGAATCTTGCTGGTAGGCTATAACTTCACAGTGATGCACAGATTAATAGAGATGGGTTAATTTAAAACATAAGAGCTAGCTATAAATGTGCTTAAGCTATTGGCCAGTGCTTTAATTAATACAGTTTCTGTGTGATTATTTTGGGTCTGGGTGGCCAGGAAATGAACAAGCAGCCTTCAACTACATATAAGTAGGACAAACATGGATGACTATTGACCTGTAGTTCTTAATACCTATATAGCTTAAAGACTAAGGCTTAATATTAAAAAATTAAACAATCTTTAAACAAATATGCAGCAAATGAGGGCAATGACCTCAAAATGTAAACAATGTATAACTATCTTGATCAGAGGTAGAAATGCATAGTGCAATATGATAAATATGTCTTAAAATTGCATAAATTTACAAAACATCTTAAGCAGAGGTAGAAACATACATGCATATGACAAAATAACTTTACACAGTTACACGAATATTGTAAACAGAAATAGGGGCATATTCAATATAACAAATATAATTTTATTTTATATCAATATACAAGAATCTATGCCAATGTAAATTGTCCATAAATAATAGTTTACAAATAATCACACTAATCTACCTGTTATCCCACCCCATTCAATCCCTCTTTTTTTTTCAGAAGAGATCCTTGAGCCTACTTCATTTCCACCCCCAACACTATCCTACTTATAGCCAACCGCTAATAGATGTCTCTGACCCTGAGAACAAACGTTGTTGGAAGAGGAGATGTAGTTTTCTAGAATTACTTCCAGTTCTCATAGTGTTAATGCTATTTCTATGGGATCCTGCAAAAACTAAAATGATGCTTAAGTTTCAAGATTACTGTATGGTACAATTGCAAATAGTCTCTGAGTAGTCAGTAGGGGTTTTCTGAAATTTTTATTTGAAGCTCTGGCCAAAATATTGTAAGAAGTTGTGCCATCTCAGCCAGGCAAGTTGGAATCATCTTGAGCAGTTTGTAACCCAAAACTGATCTTAAAGTGGTGTTATCAGCATAATGGTAACATATCAACCAGGTGGATTCATTGTTGTGGGGCCCCATCTTCTTCCTGAAGACTTCAAAGATTACTGCAGAAAAATTTATTGTTCATTGTAGAAAACTGAAATATTATTCATATCAAAATGGAAAGTTTGAATTTCTATAGACATATATTATCATAGAGACAAAAATAGGTATGGGGGAAAGTAAAATTTTTTGAAAGCAGAGTTTGATGACAGTAGTCTGGAGATTTTTATCTTCCTTCTGTACCACATCAAGTGGCTCCTGATATGAGACAGTACTTGGGGAAGGTTTCTCAGGAAATTTGGGAACCTACCCTTGGCTAACTCTTATATCTTAAATTAACCCATTTCTATCAATCTGTGTTATTTGCCATGTGGCTGTGGTTTACCAACAAGGTTTCAGTATGTCTGTCTCCAATGGAACTACATGGCTTCTCACTGACTCTGCCTTCTTTCTCTCAGCATTCAGTTTAGTTTTTCTCACCTAGCTCTATTCTGCCCCGTGCAGGCCCAAACCAGCTTCTTTATTAACCAATGGTATTCACAGCATACAGAGGGAATCCCACACCAAGAAAGAAACTCTGAATTTTTCTCTTAACAGCATACTTGGATTTAGAGAAGGATAACCACAGCCCAACTCCAAAGCCAGCTTTGATTTTTTAATAATTGGAAACTACCATTATATGTATGTAAATAAGATATTACCCTGCAGAGGATATTGGTATCATAAGTCAGATTTCTCTTTGCTTGGTAATTCTTTATGGATATCTTTTCTTTTCTTCTTTAAGTATCTAGATGTCCAAAGTCTCTTGACTTTTTGAAGATAGTATTTTCTGGTGAAGACAAGAACAGAACCCTGCCTCAACCCTTATGAGGTTTCCTTACAACCTGTGGATTGACATTGACATTGACCTGTGGATGAACCGTTATTTCTCTTTATCAAGAGATTTTTCCTTTCAAACAAAATCTTGATTAATTTTGATTGTATCCACAGTTTTTCTTCTCCTGTGGAAAGAAGAACAAAATCCCTTCTACAATGTAAGACATCTCCTGTTTTGCATTATGAGATCAACACATCCTTGAAATACACTGGCTGATTTAATTCAGAAGTTATTTCTATTATCCAATGTCACTCTGCAGCCATTGTTCCTTTCTCATTAGTGTTAAGAAAACTCAAGATTAATAAAGAATTATGCAATCTATTTCTGGGGGTACTTCTCATCTCTTTCTATTTGTTTAACATATACTTTATAGTTCCATTTGATCTTTCTATAACTGCCTGACCTGTATGATTATGCGGTATACCTGTAATATGATTTATATTATAATAAGCAAAAACTGTTTCATTTTCTTAGAGAGATATGCTAGACCATTGTCTGTCTTTATATGTGTAGGTATACCCATGATAGCCATAATTTCTAGTAAATGTGTGATTACTGAATTAGCCATTTCCAAACTCAAAGTATTGCCCATTAAAAACCTGAATAAGTATCAGTGGTGTGGTATACACATTTTAATTTTCCAAATTCTACAAAGTAGAACACATCCATCTGCCAGACTTCATTCATTTGAGTACCCTTTGGGTTACTTCCTGCAGGTAGTGATGTTTGGTTATATAAAGAATATGTAGGACTTCTCCTTATAATCTCCTTGGCTTGTTGCCATGTAATAGACAAGTCCTTTTTTAAACCTTTACTATTAACATTATGTTTTTTTATGAGATTCTGAGGTCTTCAACACATTTCCAATCAATAATCAATTTCTGCATTACCTTGTGCTAGAGGACCTGGCAGACCTGCATGGGATTGGATGTGTATTAGGTATATGGGATGAAGTCTATTCCTGATCATATCTTGAACATGAATAAATAATGAAGTCAATTCTCTATCATCTGGTATGAATTCAGTGGTTTCAATATGCAAAACAACTCTTTCTGCATATCGTGAATTGGTAACTATGTTAAGTAGTTCTTTAAAATCTCTTAGTACCATGAGAATAGCATATAATTCTGACTCTCAGATGGAGTCATAAGGACTTTGTTCCACTTTACTCAAATTTTCTGATTTGTAACCTGCTTTTCCTGATTTATTTACATCAGTAAAGAATGTAGGATCTCCAGTTATTGGTGTATATAATTCAATGTGAAGAAGGATCCAATTAGTTTTCTTTACAAGCCGAATTCTCTATCATTTGGGGTAACTGTTGTAATCTCTCCCAAAAATTACTACAAGCTCTTTTTTTCAGCGTTCATTTTCTTTCTGTAATTTTTTAAAAATTTTATCAGTAGCAAAAGATACTATAATTCCTGCTGGGTCTATTTCTGTTAATTGGTGAAGTCTCAATTTTCCTCTTATAATTAATTCAGACACCATTTCCACATAGAATTTTAATTTTTTACTCTGTTCGTGTGATTAAAAGATCCATTCTAAGATATCTTTCCTCTGCATTAAAATTGCTGTAGGGCAATATTCAAAGGATAATATGACCAGAATGCAGTTGAGATTTCAATCCACACAATCCATATGAGTCTCCTATAATTTCTCTTCAATCAACATCAATCCTCTCTCACCTTCAACTGATAATTCCCTGGGACTATCTAAGTCCTTGTCACCATCCAAGATTTTGATCAAATGAATTATTTGATCAGGTGTTATCCTAAAGGTGGGAAGTAGATTGGAAATGTCTCCTAGCAATCATTGGAAGTCGTTAAGAGTCTGCAATATATCTCCCCTAGTTTGCACATTTTGTGTTTTAATTTTCTGTAAACCTACTTTATAACCTAGATGACTGATACATTCTCCTCTTTATATTTTTTCAGAAAGAATTCATAATCCCTAACAAGGCAAAAACTTTCTTTGCTTCTTCAAACATCCTTTCTAAAGTATTTATATTTGAATTAGATAGCAAAATGTCATCCGTATAATGAAAGACTGTATAGTCAGGAAATTGATTACATATTATTTCCAATGGCTGACTTACAAAATATTGGCACAGGTTGGGGATAGTTTACATTCCCTGTGGAAGAATCTTACATTGATATATTTAGTAGGCTGAGAATTACTATATGTAGGCACTGTGAAGGCAATTTTTTCTCTGTCTTTTTCTTGCAAAGGTATAGTGAGGAAACAATCTTTTAGATCCTTTAGGTAATAGGAAAAGCAAAGGAATTCCAGATTGTAGAGGGCCCATTGGTTGAATCACCTTATTAACAGCTCTTAGATCTGTTACCATCCTCCATTTTTCCAGATTTCTTCTTAACAACAAATACAGGAGAATTCCAAGGGCTGATTGATTCTCAATATATTGAGAATCTAGTTGCTCCTAAACCAATTGTTCTAAAGCCTGCAGTTTCTCTATTGTTAAAGGCCATTGTTTAACCCATATAGGTTTCTTAGTTAACCATTTTAAAGATAGGGCTATTGGAACCTCTAAAAGTTTGCTAGTTGTTTTTGCACAGCCTGAATGGTTGGTGACTATTTTTTATGTTATCTTATAATATCTTCCCAGAAATATGAGTTAGTATATGTACCATTTCTGAGACTGCAGGAATGTTTATCTGGATATTCCATTGTTACAACAGATCTCAACCCCATAGATTCACTGCTATATTAGTCACATATGGCTTCAGTCTTGTCTGTCCTTCTGGCCCTATGCATTCAATCCATCT
Organism: Alexandromys fortis; assembly: GCF_014885135.2. Classification (NCBI taxonomy): domain Eukaryota; kingdom Metazoa; phylum Chordata; class Mammalia; order Rodentia; family Cricetidae; genus Alexandromys; species Alexandromys fortis. Next base: position 121,697 of record NW_026068613.1, read on the forward strand.
CATGTTTTGTTTTACCTGAGATAGGGTTCCTGTTCCTAGGAATTGGACATCTGCATCCTGCAGAGGCCAATTTAGATGTCAAGATGCTGGAGTAATAATAATCACATTCACACCCATGTCCAATAGTCATTCAGTTATTATGTTATTTTAACACTGTCTTTTTTCAAATCTAAATCTCTTGACCTGTAAATATTTCTAATGATTTCATCAAATCAATTAATTTCTGGTTCTCATTCTGCACATGTGGCTCCAAGGTTTTACGTTTTTCCATTAGTGATATATTTTCATCCTTAGATATTATTTGGATGGTGTGTAGATTACTTCCTGGAGGAATGTTCTATCTGCTAGCTTATCAATAACTTTTTAACAAGTTTTGGTTGTCAATTACAACAGTATGAATCCTTTCTGATAACTTCTCATTACCAGTCTATAAAGACCATATCATTTCTAAAAGTCTCTCCTTTTGACTCTGTTATCAAACCATTTCTTTAAGGATATAATATGAAGAACAAAACTAGTAGCCACCATGGCCACAAAAATGTATGTATCAGGTAGGTCATATAGCTCTGCAGAAATCCATCCATAGTACAAACAAAAAGGTTGTTAAATTCCAGGATGGTGATATTGTCTGCAATTATCTTGGGTTGGTTTACAATTTTCAAATTTATTTATTTGTTTATTTATTAATCAAATTAATTTACCTCCATTATAATTTTCAGAAAATTGTTGTAGGTATAATAATCTTGATTGGCCAGCAGTAAGGCAGGTCCTAGATCAGTATCTGAATTACCTGAGACTTAGCCAAATTACTAACAAATATGGCAGCACATCAGCATATGGTGGGTCAAGGAACCCAGAGTTTGCAGGTAGTCACAAGCCGCAAAACTACTGGTCAGAGTGGGCCAAACTGGGATCCAAACTGGGAATGCAAACCTGTGTTCCAGGCGCAGGGTTAGAACTCCCAGGGTCAAAACTCAGCCTGACAGCAGCTGGACCTCAGAAGCAGATCCTAGCTTGGGTAGCAGCAGTGTGCCACAAGAGCCTTTGACCAGAGAAGTCACGGAGGAGTTGTGGCGTGAAGCCATGGGCTGCAACAGGTAACTCAGACACATAGTAGGGCCATGCAGTTAAACCGAACCACGTAGGCATGGCCTGGTGGAAATTTCTAAGTCGTGCAGCAGGCCAACGGAGCCAAACTGTGTGCACAGATGTGCCGGAGAGCTAGCTTAGCTGCATGGGATGGGAGAAGGCCAGGGTAATGGCATGGGCTCAGGCCACATTGAATGCCAATTTATAGTCATACAAAAGAGTTCCACAATAGTCTGGAATGAAGTATAACAAAGGTTTGTTTATTTGGGGATAAACTCACAGTAAGCATAGCAATCCAGTCCTCTGTGTGTGCTGGGAATTGGAACCGAATTCAGCAGGAAAAGAGACCTACCCATGTTTTTCCTCTGCATTTACAGTACATGAGACCATGCCCAAAGTGGGCCAGTATCTTAAAGACTGTTGGATGAAGGAGTTCTTACAACACATATTACTGATGTATGTATTCATTTGTTCATTCATCCATTCATTCAATTATTTTTCAATACTAGGGACCAAACCCAAAACTTCATACCATAACTTCATGCCCTTACTGCTGAGTTAGAGCTCCAGCCAGACTTTTAACTTACTTGGTAGGAATCTTCTCAAATATATGACATATGATCCTGTTATTACACTAGTTAAGTAAGACTTTAAGCTCTCCTCTTGACTAGGGGTGGCTTGGAAGCACTGCCTCTTTGACTGTTGGGAATTGTGCCTTGTTGCATTGTTCTGTGCTGTCTCTGAGGACACAGTAGGACCACCTTTCACTTCCACCTCTGCTGTTATTCTTCTAGGGCAGGACACTACAGCCAAGTTAGCTCTTGAGTGACAGGAATGCCCTGGAGAGACAGATGTGCCTGAAGGTGGTTCCATTCTCTACAGCAAAAAGCAAGAGACATAGGTGTACCTTGTTTTATTATACTTTTGTCTCGTTCTGTTTTCCAGTCAAGATCTTACTCTGTAGTCCAGGCTAGCCTGGGACACGTGATTCTCATATCTCAGCCTCCTGATTCTGAGATGGCTGGTGTGTTTCTCCATGTTGGCTTCTCTTCATGGTATTTTGCACATTCTGTATTTCTTACAAATTGAAGGTGTCTGTCAACTTTACATGAAGCAAGTTCAATGACACCATTTTTCCTATAGATCAGATAATCATTAACACTTTTCAACAGTGAAGTATCTTTTAATTAATTAATATATTGTATGGGTATATATACTGCTTACTTCAAATAAAAATCTACAGACTTGGTATCATAACAGACCTGGTACCATAGTGGACTACAGAGTGAAGCTCTACCAAAAAAAAAAAAAAAGAAAGAAAAGAAAAACCACAAACACAGAGGGCAAGAAACCAGTGGGGGGAACATGCTTTTTAAAAATTAAATAGTGTGAAATATAACTTGTTGGGGGGTGCTTTTTTAAATTAATGTGAAATATAACTGTGCCTGGGGTGTGTGTGTGTATATGTGTGTAGGGGGTGGTATTGTGTGTGTGCGGTATGGTGTGTGTGTATGTGTATGTAGTATAGTGATATTTCATTTATATTTAATAAATAAAATTTGCTTGAGGATCAGGAAAGTAAAACAGCAACATTGGCCAGCCTTGGAAGCAATGACACACACCTTTAATCCCAGTAGCCACACTGTCTTACCTTAGAAACCAGGCGGTAGTGGTGCATCCCCTTAATCCCAAAACTAGAGAGGATTATAAAATGGGAAGAGACAGCTCTCAGCTTCAATCTTATTCTGAGGTCTCCTAGAGGCAGGATCACTATTTTCAGACTGAGGTCCTGGTAAGATCCAGTGGCTGACTGCTTTGCTTTTCTGGTCTTCAGGTTGAACCCTAATATCTGTCTCTGAGTTTTTATTAATCATGCTTTAGTGTAGTGTGTGTGTGTGTGTGTGTGTGTAGTATGGTATATGTGTGTGGTATGGTGTCTTGTGTATGGTATGGTATGTGTGTGTGTCTGTAGTATGGTATTGTGGGGGGTATGGTGTCTGTGTGTATGATATGGTGTCTTTGTGTGTATGTATGTGTGTATGTGGTGTGTGCACATGCCTGTGCTAACATGCTACAGTACAGTGGAAGTGCAGGCACAGACAAATTCAGCTTTCCAGAACTGGTTCTGTACTTGCACTTTAGGGTCTAGCTACTGAATTCAGGTCATAAAGTTTGCATGGTAAGTGCCTTTACCCTCTGAGTGGTCTCACTGGCCCAGAATATAATTTAAAAAAAAAATAGATTCATTTAGTGTGTGTGTGTGTGTGTGTGTTCACCATGTGTGTGCAGGCACCTGAAGAGAACAGGAGAGGGCAATAGATCACCTTAGAGCTAGCATTACAGGTCGTTGTGAACTGAAGCCTCAGTACTGCTGAGATATTCCTGGGCAAGCTTTCTGTTTGTTTGGCTTCAATGGTGCTGGGGATGGAGCCAAGGGCCCGCATGTGCTAGGCAAGCACTGAATCATTGAGTTGTATCTCCGGCCTTGTACATAAAATCTATATTTGGGTCTAGTTTACTTCAATTTATTTTGAGTTCACATATGCACTACAAACAGATGATAGAAATCAAAATATAAGTAGCTTCTGTTGAGTATGAGACCAAGGCTTCAAGGATACTAAGAGCTTCTGCACTGAACCACATCCCCAGCATGAAGGAAGCCTATTATCTTTGCTGAGGAGGTGGCCTAGACCATAGTTAGCTTCAGCTGTGATCTTCAGTGGACCTGCATGAGGGTGCCCAGGGATCTTCCTCCCTTCTGTCGTGCTCAGTATCTCTTTCGAGAGCATTAGGAAAGAGTGAAGCCTTTTCAGTACAGTCTTGAGCAGTATTTCATACCTAGGTTCTGACTTAGAACATGATACTGACTTCAGAGGATTCCTAAGCATGTTCATGTGGTACCCAAGAAGATGCTATGAAGTCATTGCCTTCATCCGTGGACTCCAGGGAGACCTGACAGCCTTCCTTCACTGGCCCTCCTTCATGAAAGTCGACCATTGACAACAGTCAGAAATGACATTAAAAGGGAAGAAATGAAAACCATTTCCTCAAGGCAGAGAAACAAACAAATAACCACAAAATAAGGCAGCATGAGAGAAGAAATGAAGGCCTTCTACCTGCTTCAGAAGCAGAGAGGAGAAAGGTCACTTTAAATACGGAACCAGGGAAGTCTCACAGAGATTGTGGTATTGGAGGAGAGATGGTGACCCAGGAAATGCAAGCCTGCGTGTGAAACAGTGTGGGGCAGCTCCATGCCAAGGACCTGAGGCCTCCAGCATCTGCTGCACAAAAGGCTGTAGAAGACACAGAGTGTCACTTTGTTTCACAAGATCCTGAAAGTGATCTTCAGGGGTCTGCAATTACTCTCCATGCTATGTGTCTTAATGAGAGCTTTCTATTGCTGTGAAGAGGCACAATGACCATGGCAACTCTTACCAAGAAAACATTTCATTGGAGATTAGCTTAGAGTTTCAGAGGCTTACTCCATTATCATCATGGTGGGAAGCCCAGGGGTGTGCAGGCAGACATGGTGCTGGAGAGGAAGCTGAGGGTTCTACATCTTGATCCGCAGGCAACAGGAAGTGAACTAATACCACACTGAGTGTAACTTGAGCAAAGGAGACCTCAAAGACTGCCCCTACAGTGACACACTTTCTCCAATAAGGCCACACCTACTTCAGCAAAGTCACACCTCCTAGTAGTGTGGAAGAACCCTCTTTGGGGGTTCTTTCAAACCACCACATCATGGAATTCTCAGCCAGCCTTTAAAGGAACCAAAGTGGGAGACACATCATCTGAACTGGTAGCCCGGTTGTGAGCACAGTAAAGGGGCAAGAACAGGACAAGGATTTGCAGACAGGGAAGGAGGTCATGGACAATGCTGGAACCCTCCATCCCCTGGCCTCTTCTGTTAGGTGGATGCTACTTACTGAACCTTCTACCTTCATCTGAAGGGATGCAAGGGTCTGGCACCTGGAGCCACAACATCTTGCCAAGGGAAGGACTGGTCAAGGTCTGCTTGCTGTGTTGGACTGTCACAAACTGGAAGGGAATTTAGTCTAATCCATTCCACCCCACTCTTTTAGATGTGGGTGGTCACTCCACATATATACAGCACTTACAATAGGGTCTGGCTCTGTGACTACACATATATGTGGCAATTAATTCCTACGTGGAGAAAGAGGAAACAAAGCTGGCAAGCCCACAGGACTCCTCTAGGCTCGGGAAGAAATGAAGTGATGATATTTTTTAAAGAACATATTTGGGGGCTGGAGAGATGGCTCAGCATTCAAGAGCACTGGCTGCTCTTCCAGAGGACCAAGGTTCAATTCCCAGCACCCATATGGCAGCTCACAGGCATCTATAACTCCAGTTCCAGGGTAAATGGCACCCTCTTCTGGCAAGCACATAAAATTTAGACTTACCTCTCTATATACTCATCTTTATACACATACACACACACAAAAAAAAATTTCTGAGAGTTCCCAGACAACAAAACCAGGCCCTCCATTTGTGAATGGAAAATGTAAGGCATAAAAAAATAAAGAAAAGTGAAGGAGTGTGGAGGAGAGGTTGAAGGCAATGTGTGACACTCAGGCTGCTGTTAACAACCAAACAGACAATAAGGGGCTTTTGCTACTGTGTCCATTCTCATAGACCTCGAAAGAACAATAATCAACTCCATATGGAAAAATAAAAAAAGAACAGGATAGCCAAAAACAATCCTGTACAAGAAAGCTTATGCTGGAGAGGATTAGAGTAAGGGAAGCATTCTTCCACTGCTGGTAGGAGTTCAAACTTGTACTGCCACTTTGGCAGTTTCTCAGAAAATTTGGAATCAATCTATCCCAAGACCCAGCAACACCATTCCAGGGAATATACCCAAAGGATATACATTCATACCACAAGGACAATTGCTCAACTAAGTTTATAGCAGCATTATTCATAATAGCCCAAACCTGGAAACAACCTAGATGTCCCTCAACCAAAGAACTGATAAATAAAAGGTGGTCCATTTATATATTACTCAACAGCAAAAACCAATGGCATCTTGAAATTTGCAGTCAAATGGATGGAACTAGAAAAAAAAAAAACATCCTGAGTGAGGTAACCCAGACTCAAAAAGACAAACATGGTATGCACTCACTCACAAGTTGATATTAGGTGTGAAGAAAAGGACAACCAGGCTACAACCACACAACCCCTGAGAAGCTAGCTAACAAGGAGGACCATAAGAGGGGCAGGCATAAATGCCCCATGGGAGGGGGAAATAAATAAGATCTCCCGAGTAGATTGGGAGCATGGGTGGGGAGAGGGGAAGAATGGGTGAAGGGGAGGGGAGGAGGAGGAGAACATTAGGGAATGGGATGGTTGAGTTGGGGAGGGACAGAGAGGGAGAGCGAGGAAAGAGATATCTTGATAGAGGGAGACATTATAAGGTTAGGAAGAAATATCTGGTGCTAGGGAAACTCCCAGGAATCCACCAGGATGACCCCAAGCAATAATGGAGAGGGTGCCTGAACTGGCCTTCCCCTGTAATCAGATTGATGACCACCCTAATTATCATCATAGAACCTTCATCCAGTAACTAATGGAAGCAGATACAGAAATCCACAACTAAGCACTGGGCCAAGCTCTCAGAGTCCAGTCGAAGAGAGGGAGAAGGGATTATATGAACGAAGGGGTCGAGGTCATGATGGGGAAACCCAAAGATACAACTGACCTGAGTTGGGGAACCTTCATAGGAACAAACTATGCCTTCTGAATATGGCTGAGAGTTCTGTGGCTTGGGCAGTCTGTGGGGCCACTGGCAGTGGGACCAGGATTTATTTCTAGAGCATGAACTGGTTTTTTGGAGTCCATTCCCTATGGAGAAATGCCTTGCTCAGCTTCAATATGGGGTAAGGGTCTTGCTTGCCTCAACTTGATATGCCAGGCTTTGTAGACAGCCCATGGGAGGGCTAACCTTTTCTGAAGAGTGGATGGAGGGTTGGGTGGGGGGAAGGTGATGGAGGAGAGGGAGGTGAGGAGAGAGGGGGAACTGTAGTTGGTATGAAAAATGAAAAACAACTTTCAAATAATTTTTTTTTAAAAAAAAAAGGTTCCTACTGCCGTGACAAATACCATACACAAAATAACTTGGGAATGAAAGGGTTGACTTTGCTTACAGTTCCATATCACAGTCCATCATCCGGGGAAGTTAGGGCAGGAGCTCAAGCAGGAGCCCTGAAACAGGAGCTAAGGCAGAGATATCAGAGGAAGGCTGCTTCCTGGCTTGCTCCCATGGCTTGCACTGCCTACTTTCTTACAGAGCCCAGGACCAGGAGCCCAGGGCTGTGGCCTCTGGAGAAAAGCTCTACAGGCTTGCCTGCAGCCAGACTTTCTGGAGACATTTTCTCAATTGAGGTTCCTTCCTTTCCTGATGACGCTAGCCTGTGTCAAGCTGACAGAAAGTAGCCCACACACCTGGAAACTGACCTAAATCAGTTTGCTTTCGTTTCTGCCATTCTTTTCAAATGTACAGTTCTGAGCAACGTCCTGACGATGTCTCTTTGCCACCTTTCCTGTACCTGGACTCAAACTGAGGAACCTTGGGCTGCCCCTGAATCAACACTGATGTCCTTCATCCTGTGCCAGCTGCCAACACCAATGAACAGGGCATCTTAGAGCCCAGTGCGCTCTGTGCAGTAAGTCCTAGTGAGAATCAACAGTGGGGGCTTGCTCTGTCAAGTGGGATATGGATGAAGAAAAGCCCAGGTCTCTTCTACGGTCTGCTCTTGGTGTGAGAGCATGAGGTTTAGTGGCTGCACTGGGTTGAATAGCTGGGTCTTTCCTTATTTTTAAAACTGGGCTTGACAATGAAGCTTTGATTTTAAGATGGCTGATACACTAATTTCATTGCACTACTGGATTTTTCCTTTTCTTGCCTAGCATTTACAATAGATAGTTTTGAAAAGAGAAAAATGTCTGTCATACATGTTTACGTGCTAATCCAAAGTTCAATAGAGCAGGGCCCTTCCAGCTGTCCAGGAAAATAACCGGTTTTATTTTTTTTCCAAAGTACCATAAGCTAATGTTTTTGTACCATAAAATAAAAATGAATTGCTTGAAAAATAAAAATGTTTTTAAACTTAACAGAATACACTCTGGATAGTATTGCCACAGAACATATGAGTCACTGTTGGTGGGAGTGGAGGGGGTGTTAATGGCTCCGTGAAACTGAAAAACAAGATGCCTGTGCTGTCTGCTCCTTCCTGAGAGCCTCTCTGTATGCGTACTGGGCTCTGAGAAAGTCTTCAGTACAAACACCTGCGCCTGGATGGGAGCCAATTTATGGCACCATATGTGAAGGCTGGAGATGTAACTCCATCAGCTGAGTGCTTGCTTCATGAAGCCCTGGGTTCAATCTCCAGTACCGAGTAAACCAGGTGTGATGTCACACCCCTGTGACCCCAGCGCTTTGGGGAGGTGAAGGAAGAGGATCAAGAGTTCATGTCATCCTTGACTACAAAGACAGGCGGAGGCCAGACTGCTTACATGAGACTCTGTCTCAAAAACTAGATGATAAACAATGTTAAAAATTCTCTCCATGTTTCTGACACCCTCTCGTAGTAAGAGTATTTTTCATCCTACTGCTCAAGTGAAAAATCATATCTTAGATCAGCGAGCTTTTTCTGCAGCCTTATACTTTCCTTCTCCAAAAGAGAAATTCTTTAACTGCAATTGGAGCAGGCCTAGCGACTGGTGCCGGAAGGGAGGGGATGCCGGGGAAGCTGTGAGGAGCTTGGTGAGCTGGCAGACGCTAGGATTTGCCTCTCCGTGCAGCCGCGCGCTGAGCTATATGTTTTGCATAGACACATTCCTTTGGCAAACAGACTGTTCTTTTCGGTATAGACCTCCAACACAGTGGTGTCGTCATGCGCAGGGAGAGAGGCCTGCTCCAGGGACAGAAATCCAAGGCTGAGCTCCTCGAGATGCAGTGCCTGTATCTAGCCACAAGGAGGTGCTTGGAGCACAGGTGTGATCCAATTTAAGACAAAATACTCTCCTTTGTTCTCGGGTAAGGAAAAAGGCTGCTAGAGATTGCTCCTGCAGATGTTAAGATGTAAGGCTATTTACCGTAAGCTGATCAAACCAGTTTAGATGTGCACATCTTACAACAGCTGCTGAATAAGTCTGAAGAAGCAGATTGACCAGAGAGTAGATGTGTAGTAGCTGGCAGAGCTGCCTTCCAAGAGGAAAATTAGCCACCATGCTGCAACTTTGCTACCAGATGAAAAGAGCCTGGAGTCACACACACACACACACACACACACACACACACACACACACACACACTTCATTAACAAGCTGAGTATGCTGGCTTCTATCTTCAATCCCAGTGTTTAGGAGGCTGAGGCCAGACTACCACAAGGCCAAGGGCCTACCCAGGTTATACAGAGTTAAGATGATAATCTGAGCCCGCCATAGAGTAAGACCCTATTTAAAAAACACACACATACTTACATACATATATACATATGCATGCATACATATATACACATATATATGCACACACATATGTATATGCATAGTTACATACACACATACATGCATACTTATGTACACACATACATACATACATATACATACTAACAACTAGCCCTTATAAACAAACTGGCAGAGAACAGACTTTGGTTTCGGTTTATTTTTGTGCCCTGAATTCAAGTTCTACAAGGAGACAGACACAACATTCCAAAGGTGGGTTCTGTCACACTGAGAGTAAATACTGAGCAACCAGGAGTTGTGCCTAAGTGACACAGGGTACACAGAAGTGTCATATCTTACATTCCCCTCACTGAAGCAGGCTCCAGAGCCCAGGGATTGATCGGGGTCTCCTCAAAGCCTGGGTCTGACTCTCTTTGTGGCTAGCCGATCAACTCTTTCAAGAAAGAAATCTAACCATATTCTTCTTCCTGCTGCAGTATCCAGAGCAGAGACCACGACAATGTCCTGCTAACCCATAAAGGCACAGAGTGTGCGCTCATTCCCTTTCATCTCTGCTGGTCCTGTGACCCGCCGTGCCCAGTAGGAAATTCCCGAATGACACTACCAAGTAACACTATAGCACTTGGCCCCAGACCTCCCAGAGGCTGGCAGTCTCCACTTTCATCTTCTTGGCTGGCCGCCACCATGGTGCAGTAGTCTAAACAAAGAGGCTATGTGCAGGGAGCGGCATCCTGGAGGATGAAAGAAAAAGAGGAGGCCCAGCGAGCTCCTGCATCTTTGAGCCGGTCCAGCTGAGGCAGCAGTCGTGTGAGTGGGACCAGCTTGGATCCGAGAGTCTTAGGTGAGCTGCCCCAGCCGATGTTACAGGAACAAATGATCCATACCCAACAAAGCACTGTGCGAACTACAGAATCGTGAGCAAACAGTTGTTACCACCCGTCGGTTTTTGTCGCTTTGGTTTGGTTTTTTTTTTTTAGACAGAATCTCAAGTCGCTCAACTGGCCTCAAACCTGCTATGTAGCCAAGGTTGGTGTTGAACTCTTGACCCTTCTGCCTCTATCTGCAAGCTCTGGGGTTACAGATATAGTAAAGACTATCATGCCCAGCTTTGAGTGGTACCAGAGTTCAAACCCGGACCTTGGTGCATACTTTTCCTTAAGTCACATAATAATGTCATTCTCGCTCATTAGAAGGCAAGCGTAATGAGATATCTTGATTATTTCACATCTCCCATGCCCACTACAGAGCCCCTGGGAAAGAAGGGGAGAATCCTGATTTAGTGACAGCCAGGGGAATGTAAGAGGTGAGAAGGTGTCTGCCAACCTGTGGCCTGTGAGCTCCCTGGCGCAACCTCAAGGAATAAGCTGCAGTGACCAAAGATTGGGAAAAATTAAGTTGTGGTCAAAGAGGTAAAAACCAAAGTAAACCAAAGCGATGCCAGAGCCATAGAGGTGATGCCAATGTTAATAGCCACTGGGCTGGTGACATATGAGGGTGAAAATCCACATTCAGAAAGACTGGAACTGCCGGCATGGGGTGTGCGGCAGGTCAGAGTGAGAGCCCGGGAGATGGACTGTGCACAAGCAAGACAACAAAGGGACCATCTCAGGGGACAGGAGGCTCAGTTCAGGTCTGATTTATCTAAAGGTAAGCGGCAAGTCAAGACACAGATGGGAGCCAGTGGGTTTTTTTGTATTTATTTTTTTTATTATGTTGGATATTGAAGCTAAATCCTCACACTTGCTAGGCAAGTGGTCTACTGCTGAGCTACATCCCCTGCCCTTGTTTCTATTTTTGACCTATTTTTATCACAGATGTCTAAGCCCTCCAGAGCCCATCTGAGATGTTTGCACAAATAATTAATGTTTTCAATACAACTTCTTCAGTTGGCAGAGCAGTGTGCCCCTGTGCCGGGATGTGGGTTGACGTCACACTTCTCCAAGAAATGCATGTCATGAAGTTTGCCGTTGGGTTGCAGCTTCACAAATGCTGGGGCCCAGCAGGCTGCTGCTGCTGCTGCTGCTGCTGCTGCTGCTTCTTCTTCTTCTTCTTCTTCTTCTTCTTCTTCTTCTTCTTCTTCTTCTTCTTCTTCTTCTTCTTCTTCTTCTTCATTGTTGTCTTTAACTAAATCTAGTGGTCAAGGTGGCAAAGGCAGGCCAGGAAATAGAGCCCAGGCCTCAAACATACCAGACAAAGTCTCTGTAACTAAGACATACCAAGAGCCCCAGATGTCAGAATTAATAGGAAATTTTAGGTGAGGGAGAGGGAGAAGAAGGGAGGGAGGGAGAGAGAAAGAGAGAGAAAGTTATCAAATAAGTGCCAAAGTCCAGTGGCATATACCTGTAATCCCAGAGCTTTGGAGGCAGAGTCAGGAGGATCGGAAGTTCAAGGTTACATGAGACATCCTGTCTCAAAAACCTAAACCAGACCAAAACAAAAAGCCCCAAAGTTTCAAACAAGTGCCACATTCTGAAATATTAGTAAAATACACATAACATAACAGTTCCCATTTTGACCATTTATTTCTTTATATGTGTGTTTGATGTATTTGTGCGTGTGTGTGTGTATATATTCATGCCCACGTGCCCTTATGAGGAAGCCAGAGAAGACTGTTGATTGTCCTGTTCTATCCATTTCTATTCTCTTGAGAGGACTTCCCTCTGGCCCTGGAGCTCCCTGTGTTTTCAGTTAGGCTGGTATCAAGCAAGTCCTAAGGATCCTCCTGTCTCTACACTCTCCAGTACTTGGGTTATAGAAGCACCTGGCCATATCCTGCCTTTTAAAGAAAAATGTGCCTTGTGGTGGTGGCACACACCTTTAATCCCAGCACTCGGGAGGCAGAGACAAGTGGATCTCTGTGAGTTCAAGTCCAGCCTGGTTTACAGAGAATTCCAGGACTACACACACACACACACACACACACACACAGAGAGAGAGAGAGAGAGAGAGAGAGAGAGAGAGAGAGAGAGAGAGAGAGAGAGGAGAGAGAGAGACCCTGTCTCAATGCCCCCCAAAAGAAAAATGTAACATTTTAATGATAATTTCATACATGCATTCTTTGTATTTTAATCATATTTCACCCCCATCCTCCTCCTCACCCCCTCCAAAATTTATGGCCTTTTTGAACATAACCTACTAGGTCCAATTGCTCTGCCCTTGTCCTTAAACACCAACGCGGAGCCATCTACTGGAGTGTGGTCCACCTGCCTGGAGCCATAGCCTTAGTGAAAGCTGACCCTTCTGCAGAGGTCATCAACTGCAAGACCTCCTCAGCCAGGGGTGAGGATTCAGGCGCCCCCCCCTTCCCCACTGTGCTGGCTTGCTCTTGTGCAGATGTCCATAGCTGCTGAGGCCATGAGTGCCTCTGTCCTGACCTTTCCAGAAGACCTTGTGCCACTCCGGTCCTTGGCCTCTGGCTCTCCCAGTCTTTCTGCCCCCTTTTGACTGATGGCCCATGGGCCTTGTGAGGAAGCGGTGTGACAGATGTCTGTGACCACACACTCCATGGATGCTCACTCTCTGCTCTTTGGTTGCTGACAAGGTGTCTCAGAGGTTAAGACAGTATGCCGATCTCACAAAGGACCCAGTTCCCAGCACCCACACTCAATGTCCGGCAGCCCCCTGTAACTCCAGCTTCAGGGGATCCAGGCCTCTGCTCTCTGCGGACATCTGTATACACAAACGTACACGTAATTAAAAGGAAGTAAATCTGAGCCAGCTGGGGTGGCACACGCCTTTAATCTCAGGTGGCACTCAGAAGAAAAAGGCTGGTAGATCCCTGTGAGTTGGAGGCTAACCTGATCTGCATAAAAGAGGATCTGTCTCAAAAAAAAAAAACCCCACAAAATAAATAAATCTTATTTTTTTCTTCCTTCCTCTCTACCTCCATCCTTCTTTTCGCTTCTCCTCTCCTTTGAGACAGAGTCTTACTCTGTATCCTAGACTCGTCTCAAACTTATTATGTAGCCCAGGCTAGCCTCCAACTTTTGATCTCTCTGCCTCTGCTTCATAAGTGCAGAAACCAAATGTGTCACCACCCGTCTTTAATTTTTACTTTATTTTTTGTGTACTGTAGGTCAAACCTGGGCTTTGGGCATTTGTGCTGGACACTTGATCTGAATCTCCAGCCTTTATTTTCTCTGTATTTTTTTTTAATCTAACTTGCCTTGTACCAAAGCTCAGAGCTGGGTCCTACATGTAACAACCTCTGTTGGGAACTATGGAGCGATCGCACAGTTCAGAAGTGAGGAAGGCATGTCTCTTTCTTCCTGTGCTGGCCTCCGTTTCCCTGGGGTGTTTTTCAGCCCACACAGGCACAGTGAGGATAATTTCCTGACTTAATGTTGAAACTGGCTTTTCCTTCCCGTGGAAGTACTATAGGTAGAAAAAGACTGGTTGAAACACAATTTTCAACAAGTTTCACTGAAAGCTTTAATTCAAGAGGAAAAAAAATATGATGGTAGCAAATGGAATTTTTCTATTGCTTCTAGGAGAGGATTTCTGAGAACACAGTTTATTTTCCTTGTTGCCAAGGTAACGGCACATCAGCCCAACCAACTGTATGTTCACACTGCATGGATGTGAATTTATTATTGCTTGTGTATGAACTTGTTTCTACCTGGTCGATTATATGGCAAGGATAGTAGCTCGAAATGTGTCTAAAAGTGACTGACCACTGAGACATGTCACTATGCTATCTTGAAAACAGAATATTTTTTAAATCTAAAGAACACAGTGAGGTTGGAGGTGGACCTCAGTTGGTAGAGCCTTTGCCTAGCCTTCACAAGGCTGTGAGTCTGATCACCCAAATTGCGGAAACAGTAGACATAGTATTGCACACATGTGATCCCAGATGCACACATGTAAATTCCTCCCAGAGGGACACATGTAATCGCAGCACTAGGGAACAGAGGCAGGAAGATGAGGAGATCAAGGTTATCCTTGGAATGTAGCAAGTCAGAGGCCGGTCTTGGTTACATAAAACCCCAACATAAAAAAATATATATTTATAATATATATATATATGTATTACAGAGGAATAAGAAACCAGAAATAATGACACAGCAATTTGGAAGGCAGGCAGAAGGACCTCAAGTCAAGCCCAGCCTGGTATTCATAGAGTTTGGGGCCAGTCAGGGCCACATAACGTACCCCCCCCCAAAAAAAAAACAGGGAAAAATGGACTTACACCAGAAGAACGAAGAATCTCTACAAAATTAATCCAGTGTGAGATAGGAAGTGGAATTTGAGGAAGACAGGAAAGGGTACAGCCCAGGCAGTAAAGACACTCAGGAGAAAGGACTGATCCGGTGTAACTCAGGTGGGGGACAAGCCGGAGGATATGAAGGTGGCCCTGAACACTGGGCAGTCCTGGATTCCAGGCCCAGCACTGTTGTGTGCTGCTCAGCCCAGTTAGTTATCCGTGCTTGGCTGGCCTTGGCAATGACACTCGCCTCATGAGTTTTGGGGGATTTAAAGAGATGACACATGA
The DNA here is from genome assembly GCF_014885135.2 of Alexandromys fortis. Classification (NCBI taxonomy): domain Eukaryota; kingdom Metazoa; phylum Chordata; class Mammalia; order Rodentia; family Cricetidae; genus Alexandromys; species Alexandromys fortis. The sequence continues at coordinate 136,764 of NW_026068613.1, forward strand.
GAGTAACTCTTCCCAGTGCCCAGCAAACAGCCATCTCCTAAGCAACAGGAATCATATTTAAGGTCCGAGTGAGGAACCCCTGACAGAGAGACCGGGAGCACCAGATGCTAATCATGTCACGGTGTACTAAACGTGCATTACAGACGAAGGCTCCCTGAGACCTCGCTTCAAATATGACAAGCTCCCGAGCAGAAAGTGTGATTAAAAGCTTTAGCTGTGTATGATGGTATATGCATGTATCCCAGCTCTCCAGAGGCTGAAACAGATGAACCACAAAATCCGGATCAGCCTGGGCTATATAGCAAATTTTTATCTTAAAGGAAAAAAGTTTATATTTCAACTCTGTCTCAAATCTATTTTAAATCTATCTCCGATCCATAGATTTAAAAAAAATTTTTTTTCTTTATCATATTTTTATCTATTTAATGGGGGGGGAGGTGTGCACAACAGTGAAAGTGTAGAGGTCAGAGGTCAAAGTCTCTCCTTCTACCTTCTACCATGTGGGCCCTGGGGATCGAACTCAGACTGTTTGGCTTGGCGGCAGATGCCTTAACCTGCTAAGCCATTCCACCAGTCCTGCATAGGTTTGTTTTGTTTTGTTTGTTTGTTGTAACAGATGAAGGCTTGCAGGAACACAGTCGGAGTGCTAAGGACTTCCTGTCCAAATGCCTGCCTTGGTAAACAATGTTTTCCAGGGCGGGAGTTGCTCTCTCTGGTCGGGGAGGCTTGACCACCTTTGGCAGAGCTGTTGTTAGGAAATTTGGACCCAGGCTGGATAATTGCAGAGGTCTCTTGTGGAACTGAGAGCCTTACCTGCTTTTCTCAACTGTTGGTCATGAATAGTGTATACCCTGAACCATCTTCTGAATGCGTAAGTGAGGAGTAGAACAGGCTGGGTAGAAAGATACACAGAACAGTATTCTCTCAGAAACATCTCCAGCATCCTCAGAAAAACAAGCAAACACTCACCTTACTCTATGACTATTTATTAGAGCTTATTTTGTGGTAAGTTCTCTGCATGTCTGTAGGAACTCAGACAAATCTGGCCAACCCCAAGAGCCCTGTGATGCATCTATCGTAACAGGAAGATGAGCCATAAAGTGGTCCAGTCCAATACTAAATGAAATGTCCTGCACACAGAACGCACACCATTTTATGGGAACTCAGAGAAGAAAGTCCTTTCTATTGTTCAGGACCATAACTGTGTATCATTCACAATGAATTGGACACACACCTCTCCTGAAGAGCATCAGTCACTTGTTCGCCTTCGACTTGAGGATTCGCTGCGGTCAGGCTTCAGGAACTGAAGAAGCCGGTGCCTAGGTTTCAGTTTGCAGGGGATGGGCTAGGGGCTTAGGCTGCAGAAGAGGGGGAAATGGGCAGGCAGCCGAGGGAAGTGCTGCACTTAGGAAGGTGAGGCAGGAGCATCCGAAGTTCAGATCAATTGAGCTGCTCAACAAGATGCCGCCACAAAGTGAAGGTACAAGGGAGCAACAGCAAAAACAGAAGAGAGGCAAGCATAATTCGATTGGGACATAAATCCAAGCTGAAACATCTTATTGACTTGTTTTTCATTTTGTAGTTACTGGCTTCAATACACACAGAGCCTACTGACAGCTCAGCCCTTACATCCGTTCACAGCACATCCAGTTTGCCTCAACCACGTCCTCATCCTCTGTAAGAAAGTCTGAAGAAGAAATGTGTGAAGAACAGATATTGCATTGGGCATGGTGGTGCACACCTGTGACCTTTTGAGTCAAGAGACAGGATGAGCACAGAAATGTCAACGCCTTCGGGATCCACATAGTGAGTTCCAAGCCAGCTGTGGTTCGATAGTAGCACCCTATCTCAAAAAAGATTCTTTTTTCAGTTCACCAGCAGACAATTTGTATATGTTTCCCACCTTTTTTATCTTAATCATGTGAACTTTATTATCACTCCACATAATCAAAGTAAAAACTGGCATACAAAGGAGTAACTTGTCTGAGAGAGCACAGTAAAGAAATCAAAGTCACATCTGTCTGACAAATGGTTATTCATGAAACAAGGTCTCCAGCTAAGTAAGTAGCTAAGACTGATATAAACTTCTTACCTGCCTGCCTCCACCTCCTGAATGCTGGGTATGCCTCCACACCAGAGTTCATGCTTTTGGAGACTGAGCCCATGGCTTTGTGCATGCTAGGCAAGCACTCTCTCAACTGAACTACTCCAGTACATGGTTTTAAATATGGTTTTTCAATTATGTCTTTCCACACTCACATTAGATGCTGATAGTCAAGATGGCAAGATTATAGTGATAGTGGTGGAGATGGTGGTAGTGGTGGTGGAGATGGTGGTGGTGGTGGTGGTGATAATGGTGGTGGTGGTGGTGATGGTGGTGGTAGTGGTGAAGGTGGTGATGGTGGTCGTGGTGGTGGAGGTGGTGATGGTGATGGTGATGGTAGTGGAGGTGGTGATGGTGGTGGTGGTGGTGGTAGTGGAGGTGGTGATGGTGATATGAAGGACAAGCAGAACACTAGCTGCAAGGCTGATGATCTCACGAAACTGGTTCTCATTCCTCAGGAAAAAGAAGCAAGACAATCTTTATAAGCAACACAAAAAGGACCTTTGACACAAGGGGGCATAGAGCTGGCTTCTAGAGAAAGCTCTCTACTCCTGAATCCCAGGAGAGAAACGATGGCAACAATGCAGCTTCCAAGATGTCTGCTCAGTGCCACAGTTCACCCTCAGCTGACCCGAAGCCAACTGTTAGCCTTCTGTCACGGGAGCATAGGATCCAGATATCTATTGCCTCCACTTCATCAGACAAGGTCTTATGTACTCCTTTACTTATATTTATGTGGTTTTCTTAGGTGGGGTTAAATACAGAAACTTAAATTTCAGGAAAAAAATTTTAAGTCAGATACCTTTTCTGCATAGAAACAAGGAATTTCCCACAAAAACCCCACAAAACACATCATTATCACTTTGACAAAGGTAGTCAAGTGAGGTCACTTTGCGTCCAGCTGGCATGTGTTCTTAAGATGTGTGTGTGTGTGTGTGTGTGTTGGGGGGAGGGGAGGAGGAAGCATAGAAGCAATTCAGTCTTCGGAGACCTGGGATAAAATGAGGAACAGATGGGCTCCGATTCTAAACCGGAACTGTGTTTTTTCTTTGGGAAGCTGGTTGATTACTGATTGTAATCTGAAGCAAATCCAGGAGACAAGTCTCACTAACTTTCACGTAACAACTCTCAAAGCACAGCTGGAAGTCAAGCCAGCAGTAGCCTCTGGCTCGGAGCTTCCGGTGGAACCCTTTGCCTCAACTACCTCGCTGCCTGGTGGTGGAGGACTTGGTTCCAGGCTGATCTGGAAAGTCTCTGGTCCCTGGTGCCTCAGGCTTGATGGGAACTCCATGTGTGACTATCACACTCAACCCTGTCTGCAGAGTGACAAGCACAGAGACCCACAGGTTCTGCGTGGAGTAGGAAGATGGTCTGGTTGTGAGGGCAAGAACTCGTTTTTTGGTTTGGTTTGGATTTTTTTTTTTTTTTTTTGAGACCGGATTTCACTGTGTAGCTCTGAGTGTCCTGGAACCCCCTCTATAGACCAGGCTGGCCTCAAACTCACAGAGATCCACTCGCCTCTGCCTCCTGAGTACTGGGATTGAAGCTATGCATTGAAGACCAGTCTGAACTCTGTGACAGGACCCTGTTTCCAAAACAAGAAACCAAACAAAAGCCCTCACTGGAACACAGTACACTCCACAAGACCTGCTAGAAAGCTTCAGCAAAACCTTTCTTACTTCGGTTCATGAACTTCTAGTTCTTGAACTAGAATCTTCTCCCCTGCCCCTCTTGATCCCTTATGGTTCTGCAGCTTTTTGCCCTAGATACCCACCTTTCAGAAAGTCATCCTTCATCTACATACGTGGAGAGATGCCTGCTCATGGGTTCCCATAAAACCAAGACCCTCTCGCTACGGGCACGTCTCTCCCAGCAGTGTGGTTCCCCGCCTCCAGTCTGTGGTTGAGAGTGCAGGTGCATGTTTTGCAGGCAGCAGTGGTAAGTTACTGATCCCTGTACTGAGCTGGACCTCAGAGTGTGAGTGACAGGGGTGTGATGAGGCTGAGAAGGAACACGTGACACAAGGAGAGGGAGAGAACCCTGAGAATTGTCAAGGACAATGACTTCACTCTAAAGCCAGCGTAAAACACTAGAGTTCTTAGCTTGATATGGACACAACTCCATTTACAAAGTGTGTGTGTGTGTGTGTGTGTACTGGACATTGAGCCTGGGGTCTTGTACATGCTAAGTAAATATTCTCTGACTGAGTCCTTTGCCTTGGTCCTCTTTTTACTCTTTCTTTTGAGACAGGGTCTCACTAGTTGCCTAGGTTAGTCTTGAACTCACTGTATCCCAAACAGGTCTTGAATTTGTGGTCCTCCTGCCTTAGCCTCTTGGGAAGCTGATGCTATTCCAGGCTTGAGCAATCAGGCCTAGTTCAGGTCTGATTTTATAAAATGTCTTTTGTCAAGGACAGTAAGACAGCTCAGTAGGTAAAGGCACTTGCTAACAAACCTCTTTACACATGCTCTGGCATAGGTACACAGACTCACAAGATATATTAAACAAATGCAAAGGAATTAAAAGAATTTCCAAAAAAGAAAATGTATTCTACCTGCAGAAAATGAACAAAGAAGGCCAACACTATTTTTTCTCTGGCCCCATAGTTACCATCGTCACTAATCTCTTGGGGTCGCTGTACATTCTAGATCTCTTCTGGTCCTTGACCTATTGCCAAACAGGACAGCTTTGGGTCCCTAGGTCCTTGTGGTAACAGTTACATAACTGATGTGATCATGGGTTATAGACTGTAAATTAGTTCTTCCAAGGAAGGAAGTAGAAGTAAAGGTCATGGTCTGGGACCAGGACCTCAGACTTAACTCCCATTTCAGTTACAGCTAGTCACTCAAGCCTGGCAGGCATGGATCTCCACATGGGGCTCTGTGCAGTGCTAAAGAAATGATTCTGGGGCTCAGAGAAGAGTTTTCTCAGTGAAGAAATGGGAAGCATTAGGTTCCATGGTATAATTAGTATCCAAAGACTTGCATGCTCTCTCTCTCCATCCCTCCTTCCCTCACCCTTGCCCTTCCTTTCTCTCTCTCCATATCCCTTTCTGTCTCTCCCCTCTCTCCCTCTTTTCTTTTCCTCTTCCTCTCTCTCTATCTTTCTCTCTCTCTCACACACACACACAATCACACACACCATGCACACACACACACTCTTCTCTTACTATGTAGCTCACTTAGGCTGGCCCCACAATTCTCCTGCCTCAGACTCCTGGGTGCTGGGATCTCAGATGTGTGCTCCTGTGCATGCCTTCAGGATTTTATCCTTAAACAAGAGAAAAGAATTTGTTATCTCTAGGCCAAGTTTGGAGGTCTTGGTGAACCCACTTTCATCAAGAGACCTTGTCTTGCAGATCAAGATGTCATCATCTTGCCATGGTTTGAAAGAAAATGGTCCCCAAAGGGAGTGGCACTATTAAGAGGTGTAGCTTTTTTGGAGAAGATATGGCCTTGTTGGAAAAAGTATGTCACTGTGGAGGCATGATTTGAGGTATCATATATGCTCAAGTCATGCCCAGTGTCTCAGATCACTTCCTGTTGCCTGGAAGTCAAGATGTAAGAACTCTCAATCAATGGCCTTGTATTATACTAATTTTTTTCACTATGCAGCTCTCAGCTGAGCATCCTTCAAGCATACACTATCGCCTACAGGTCTATTCTCGGCGTAACTGATAACCTTAACAGCCTTTTCATGCTAATGCCATAGGCTCTGAACTCCTAGTCTGTGTGGTGGTTTGAATGAAAATGACTCCCACAGGCCCAGAGGAAGTGACACTATTAGGAGGTGTGGCTTTGTTGGAGTAGGTGTGGCCTTGTTGGAGGAAGTATGTCACTGGCCACAGGGTTTTGAGGTTTCAGAAACTCAGACCAGGCCCAGTGGCTCACTCTGCCTTCCTTGTAGCTTGCTGATCCAAATGTAGAACCCTTGGCTCCTTCTCCAGCACCATGTCTGCCTGCACACTGCCATGCTTCCTGCCATGATGATAAGGGACTAAATATCTGAACTGTAAGCCAGTCCCAATTAAATGCTTTCCCTTAGAAGAACTGTTGCGGTCATGATATCTCTGCAGCAATAGAAACACCAGCTAAGACAGTTTGATTACCTTTACTACAGAGGCAATACAACGTCTGCCCTGTGGGTAAGTGAGCACATGCTATTTTGAGTTCAAGTCACATGGTGACATTTCTCAGTTCTGTCCTCACATCTGCAAGAAGGGAAGCCACTATAATCGCAGAGACCTAAGTGTCTCCATACTCTTACATTTAACTGCATGAGTGATTTTTCTTTAAATGTCAACTTTAGTTCCCCAAGCACTGGGGGAAAAAATGTGATTTTTTTTTTCCAGCAGGGTGATTCTGAATTCACTAGAGAAACAAAAGGCAATGGCTGGGTTGGATTGGGTTGAAGTTAATAGAAAGACTCAACTTTCTTTCTATAGAAACTCTCAATATTTCATAGACAGTTCTTATTCTAGTTCTCAGAGAACTGTTTCCATTGACCCCTGAGTGACCTCACCATGTCTACCTCACCTGAAGCAGACACAGAAGAAGAGAACCCAAGCACTGGGCCCCAGTTTTATGGGGTAGCTCCCTGCTCTGTGTGTGTGTGTGTGTGTGTGTGTGTGTGTGTAGACCACAATGCACAGCCATTCCTATATATAAGATGGAGTGCCTATAGTAGGAACCCTTCCGGAAGGATTTTATGACCTATGGCCATGAGACAAATCTGTGATCAGCAACATAGCACCCAAAGGCTTAGGAAGTTATTGTTTCTTCCTTGTTCTCTTCACTGTGTGTGCACAGCTCATGTGTGTGCAGTTCATATATAACAGAGCTGAGTGGATTGGAGCTGAAGTAAATAAAAAGATGCCGAGGCACCAGGGATTAGAGGATATAGTGAGAAAGGAGCTAAACTGAGTAGCTGATCCCAACACCCTAAAGGCTGAGACAGGAGAACAGTGAGTTCCAGGGTGGCCTGAATTGCACAGTGACCTCCTGTCTCAAAACAAAAGGCCTGGGAATGTAGCTCAGTGGTAGAGCACTTGTCTATCACAGAAAATCCTAGGTTTAGTATGCATCGCCTCAAATAAAGAGATGAAAAGAGCAGAGGCTAAATAAGTGAAGGCACCAGCCCTTCCTTTGTCCCTCTCTGCCTCCCCCCACTTTAGCCTCACCTGAATGATGATACATGGAAACTGAGGATACACGCTTCTCTGTGTGCTGCCAAGTGACAAAGGATAGAGAAGCTAGCCTGCAGGAGTGAGCACTTGGCTGGAAATGACTCAAAACTTTATAGTTGATGTGGACTTTCTGGATAGGAGACACAGGAGCACTACCCATCTAGAACATTCTCCTCTCTCTCTCTCTCTCTCTCTCTCTCTCTCTCTCTCTCTCTCCCCCCCCCCCCATGTGCTTGCTGCAGTGTGCAAGGCATTTCATTTCTTTCCAACAGCATTCTGTTCCCATTAGCGCCACCTCTGACTCACAAGTGATGAAGCTGAGGACCAGTGGGCAAGAGACTTGCCCACTATATGGCAGGAATAAACCCAAACCAGGCACCAAACCCAGCAGCTATTGCAAGACACCAAACCATGAGCACTGATGTGATGTGGGATTCAGGAAAAGTGGCCTGATGGGAAGGAAAGATGGTCTACCTTATTCATCTTGCCACCCCCTTAGCCCTTTCACTCCCCCCTCTAAACCCCTGCAGTCTCCCTGCAGAGTATCCCTGGACCCACACCATCACACCACCCCCCATCAGCTGCAGTCCTCATGACCACATCGCACTTCCCACTTCACATCCTGTCTTTGACCTACAAGCACAAACCCCCTGCCACAAAGGGAAACAGTGAGAAGAGCCCAGGTCCTGCCTCTCCCTCCCTGTGTCTCTTCTCCTTCCTGCCTCTGCCTTCCTCCCGAATCCCTCCTCCATCCATGCCTCATCAGTATAGCAAGACTTTTGACCCCCTCAAAGGTGAAGCAAAGGACAAATGGCCCCCAGTGGGGTCTGGACTAGTCTGCATCCTTTCTCATAGGCCCAGGAGATTGGAAGCTTCTAGGCATTTCAAGACCTTTTCTAAGTTCCCTTCCTTCCAGACCATGCCTGCAAAAGCAGTTCCTGCTCTCTTTCTGCAGTTGTTACCCACAGGCAAGAGCCATCTTCCCCAGATGTCAATGACTGTAGACAGGAAACCTCATCAATTCAGAGCTGGAGGAGTCTTTGCTTGGTTTGACTCTGTCCCTGAACAACTTCCCCCCTTTAGCACTCTCTCCCACCTACCCCCAGTATTACTGAAGGCCAACAACCTTCTACCCCTGATCTAGCTTGCTTCTATGTAGTTGTGATAATACCACGAGCAAAAACAACAGTTTATCACACCTTACAGGTCACAGTGGATCATGGAGGGAAGCATGGGCGGATCCTCTAGGTGGGAATGTAGAGACGGGAACTGAAGAAAAACCAAAGGCATAATGGCTGCCTGCTTTCAATCCCTTAAAGGCAGGATGACTTTAAATACTGTATATGACACTCAGGTCATAGAGTTGGCATTAGGTTCAAAAGACACGGTCACTGTCTCCAAGGGCCTTGGAAGGCCAGATTCCCAGCAGACATTTCTTGGGGGGAGAAAGTCAGTCTGACTGTTTCCTCTGAGTCTTCATCTCAGCTGCACTCATTAGGGGCTTACAGGGGTTTTAGAGAGCTGGGATACCTTGATGAAGATCCATAGTTTAACCCTTAGGAATGACATCCTCACCCTGACAGGTGGATCTGGGAAATCGGCTAGAATAAAAACGAGGCCACTTGAGGCATGCCATTAAAGGTGATTCCTAATGTCCTCCTCTGTGAGAGGGTGACAGCCCTTCTGACTTCCTAGCACTATGAGACCCATGGAAAACCCTATGTGAATGAGGGTTACTCCTAAACCAGGAACCAGGATCTCTGGAGGACTTCTTCAACTCTGATGGATGATCAAAGAAATAGAAATGCATGAATGGGCGAGTATGGGAATAGATGAATCTCTCTCTTCAACCTACATGGGGTTACATTTATATGATATCTTACTTCTTATAGGGCTGGAAAGCCTACATTTTAATATATTTCCTACTTTATTTTAACCTTCGCATCCCTTATACGGTATGCTTTGTAAAAGGTTTTTGTAGAGCAGATCCGGACCTTTCAGCAGTAACACAGTTAGGTCTCAAGCCTGCGAGCTTGAACTCAGGCCTTCAGCTATGCCTGGCAGCATCATCGTTTCTATCCAGCTTATTTGCTTCCTAGTGAGTGTTCAGGTCTCAGTTTGAGCATCATCGCCTCGCTGCCAGCTTCGCTGCCCTGCCCTGCTCTGCCACACCATGCCCCACACTTCTTCATTCTTCCCCATTTGCAAGTTTTATTTTCTGCATCTCATTTAGCATTACCTCGGTTTGACATGACCTTATTTAGCACTGCCGTGTTTGCGCCTGTAAAAACTGTTCTGTATGCCAAGCGCTGTACTGAATTTGACCCCCATCGTTCATTAACACGGTACAATTTTATCTTTATTGAACCTGTGCAAACACTGACGTTTATAGGGCTTAAATTATCTTTTCTGTTTAAACAGAAGCAGCAGTCATCCTGAGTAGAAGGGTTCAGGTCTATCTGTGCAACGGGAGCTTGGAAACTGTTTTTGTTCTTTTTGTTTGTTTGTTTTGTTTTTTTCTAAAAAGCACTAACCCCTCACATGAGGACTAAGACAACCTGAAGTCATCTTGGATTCCAGAAATAGCGAAAGCCTCACAATGCAGACTATCTTCCCACCCCAATGATGAAGGCAATTATCTGTGAGGGTACCCTGGAGCAGAAGCGATGGATCTCCTCAAGCCTGGAAGTTGTGTTGGTAACAGCTTCGCCAGGCCACCTGGCAAACTGGAACTGGGACAATAACCAACTAGACCAGTGTCTTGACCACAACTGCTTGGTTACTCAGACCTGTTGCCCTGTGTCAATTCTCCCCTTCTTCAGCCTGAAGCTCCTGTCACTAACCTGAAGGCTGACTTTGTAATCACTGACCCCATGTTCTTTCCCATGTGTCTACGTGGATTAAATCTCCTCTTCCTGTTCTTCACTATTATGTCTCTTTAACTGGCATGTTTAATCATGTTGTATGACAATTTTTTTCCTGGAGAGACATAACACACACACACACAACACTCCAGATAGAGATCCCATGACAAATCAAAGCACAGATACTACTACTGAAGTCCAGTTGGTGAACCAATAAGTTTTATTGGGGTTACTTACAAGAATATGGGTGAAGGTTTTTTTTTTTATAGCATCCAAAAGGACTCAAGTAAATGACTCAGAACCTACTCTAGCATAGGTGACCACTCACAAAGTTGAACACTGCACATCCCGCAGGCTGTTTGACAGGTTCAAGGGTCCCCTTTCCAGGTGCCTCAGTTGGTCTAAACCTCTTCCAGGCAGCTCTTCTGGTTTCTGCTTCTTCTAGGCAGCTTCTGTGATCTGATCTCAGAGTCTTCTTTGCAGCTCTATTTTTATTGCTTACTCTGGCAGGGAGGCGCTTAGTAAATCTGGTAAGTTTTAGGGACTTCCTGAAGCTATTCTGAGTTGTTCACCTTCTGTTAAAGGAGAGTCCCCGCTGGATAGAATGTCTCCAATGTTTCAGTTTCAGAGGAAACTGTCACACGATGAGACAGGTGGCTAAACCTAGCCTGCTTGATGTGTTCCAGTTGGGATAAAAAAAAAAAAAAACAAGCTGTTGTCTTAAAAGCCCAGTTATATTTATGTTGTGCTAAACACAGTACATAATCTAGAGGTTATTATGAGTTCGAGGCCAGCCTAGTCTACAAAGCAAGCTCCAGGACAGCCAAGGAAAAAGAAAACACAACAAAATCAAACAGAACTAGAGGTTAAATATATACTAATTTAACTATTATTTTCAGAATTAACTCTTAACTGCTATAATAGCTCCTAAGAAAATTTGTAACATCCTAGTACCTACCAGTATCAGAAGGACTGGGAATTGCTGGTGTTGATGACATAATGAATGGTTGCAATGAGCAATGATCCACTGCTCTTCAGGCTAATGGAGGTGAAGGGTACTTGGTCCTCATTAATATCTGTCTTGAAAATACACATTCTCATCCTTCTCAATAGTGCTTAGCGGAGATCATCTCAGCACTGTGAGGAGAAGATGTGCATTGGAAATGAAGGGCCATGAGTAACCTAAAACCAAATGGCTATCTATCAAATGACAGAGTGGGTGGTGAGTTCTTGGAGATAACCATAGTGAATGGAGCTTGGATTTCAGCATCTGCACATAAAGCAGAATGTAGGGTAGATTCCAGCTCACTGGATTTTGCTCTCCGCAGCTGTGAAATGAGGTTGGGAAAGCTTTACTTACTAGAGTGTCATAAGGATTCAAGGAAACGGTATGTAAACCACCTGACGCTGGGGCTAAGGAGCTCGCTCAACAGTTAAGATGCTTCCTGCTCTTGCAGAGGACCCAAGTTCACCCACATCAGGCAACTCATGACTGACTGTACCTCCAGCTCCAGGGAATCTGACACCCTTTACAGGCCTCCTTAGGCACCTGCATTCATGAGTACATACCCACACACAGACACATTATTAAAAATCAAATTATTCTTCTAAAGAAAGTCAACAAGCTGGGTGGTGGTGCGTGCTATTAATCCCAACATCAAGGAGGCAGAGGCAGACACATCTTGGAGTTCAAGGCCAGCCTTGTCTATGAAGTGAGTTCCAGAACAACCAGGGCTACAAAGAGAAATCCTATCTTGAAAAATATTGAAAGAGAGCAAGAACATGCACGAGAGAGAGAGAGAGAGAGAGAGAGAGAGAGAGATCAATGTCATAGATCAATAATAAATAAAATTGAGAGATCAATAGAAATACCTGAAATATACTTGGTGGTAAATGGACTTTAATCCTCCCATCCCTTGTTAAGTATTATGTGCTATCCCATATATAAGATGTGATTGCCAAATAAAGGGGATCAATAGCAGGAGTTGCCAGGAGTTATTGCATTGGAATGTAGACTATGAGATGAAGGATGCTGGGCACAGCGGTCCATTTTGGGGAACTGCCCACTTTGCCCAGCAGTGCTGTTTGCGTGAACATTTTTGAAATGCCTCTCTGCCCTTCAGACCCCCGTGCAGAAACAATGGGCAGGAAATGAAATCAGCGATCTGCTATCTATCCATCACCACAGACCTTTAATCATCCTGAATAAGAGAAAGAGTGACTCTTTTCCAAACAGAGCGGTGAATAAGAGCCCAGCCCCAGCGCTCGCACCCCTGCACAGAGTGGCCATTCAGCTCTGGATCAAGTGTCACTCAGTTGCCCAGAGCTTTTTCCAGATAAGCTCAGAGCACTTGTGGCCAACTTCACCACCAGCCGCTCTGTAAATGGAGAAGTGTACTGGCTCCCGGGGACAAAGTGCGTTAGTCACAGGAGGCTCGGGATAGCGGTATTCCTGAATGCAGGGGAACAGAAACAGAATTTTAAATATCTAGGGCATTCTTTTTGTCTAGAGACAGGTTAAAATACTAGCTCTTGGGGGATGAGGTGGTTGTAATAAGGCAAATGCGACAGGGAGACGTGTCCTGAAGAGGGAGTCATAGGAAGCTTGCTTTCACTGGGAGCAGTCTGAGAAGAGCCACCTCGCTTCAGTTTTGAAAGTCAACTGTGTTGATACCCCTCCTAGTGACTGCTGCCTGTGTCATTATACTTATCTGTGGGGTTCCACAGAAGAGGGGGGTGGGGAAAGCCAGGAAGTAGAGGCCAAGCTGCCTGATAGCTCTGGGTATCAGGTACTTGTTGCCTGTTCTGGGTGCTCTCCTAGGGAGGAGAAGACCTGAACCCTTGCCCCAACCCTAGTTTTGCTAACTCTGCTACGCGGCCTACTCCTACTTCGTATCTTTCCCACAAATGCATCACAGCTCTTGCAGAAAAACCAGCAACTTTTTGAAACACAGCTATACTTCTGCAATTCACCTTCCTCCTCCCTCCCCACCCTCTCCTCTCTCTTTCTTTGACACAGGGTCTCAGGGCCACACAGGCTAGCATCAAAGTAGCCAAGTATGACTTTGAGTTTCTGATCCTCCATCTTCTCCCTCTCTGGAGTGCTGGGATTATAGGTGTGAGTCACCAGGTCTCAAACCCAGGGGCCTTCTGCACGGGAGATAAACACTCAACAAAATGGCCTAAACCACCGCCCCCTTAACTACAATTTGTTGATTTAAAAAGTTTTTTGAACAGTATCGAGCCCAGGGAGAAGTGGAAAGAAGAGTACAGTGGATGTCTGTGCGTCATTCAGGCAGACACAGCAACTGGCAAGTGCTCACCACACGCACAGACTTCCTTCGCTCTCTCTAGACTGGCACTTGGACTTGTCTTTAGCTAAACCATCTGGAGATTAGCCTGTCATATTGTACCACCTCACCCTTAGAAATGTCAGTCTGCATCTCCAGAGGACAAGCTCACTTTCTGACACAATCACCACCACAGAAAACCAACATCGGGACAAGCTAACATCCAGTTCACATTCAAACCCCTCAGTCTCCCCAGAATATCTCATGACTATTATTTATTTATTGGTTCTTTTGAATCCAATTCCCAAAAACCCAAATGGCAGGCAGCTCACAACCATCCATAACTCCTGCTCCAGGGAAGACACACACACACACACACACACACACACACACACACACACACACCTACAACCAAACACTCACAGGTAAAACAAATTAGCACTCCTTTAATCCCAGCACTTGGGAGGCAGAGAAAGCAGATCTCTGTGAGTTCAAGGCCAGCCTGGTCTACAGAGTGAGTTCGAGGACAGCCAGAGCTTCACAGAAAAACCCTGCCTTGAAAAACCACAATAATAATAATAATAATAAATTTTTAAGATTAAATACAAGTTCTTAGTAGCTGAGAAGCTTGGAAGATTTCCTGGAAATTGTTGGATTTAGCCGGGTAGTAACGAATGGGTGGTATTTTGTAAAGTAACTAATTTTCCCCAGGAACCAAGTGGTTCAAGTTGAGCAGGCCTGCAGTTTTCCACAGTGTGGCCAAATACCCACTGCAAAAGTACTGGCACTATAGCAGCCCAAATTCTGTAGCTTGGCATATGTGGCATCTGAACCAGCTGCTTCCCTGTTCCCACTCCTCAGGTTTCTGTCACTCAGGTCTTCAAGGGACTTCAAAGGACTTCTCCATTGGGTTTTTGTTCTTTTTTTTTTTGACTTTTTTGACACAAGGTCATACTTTGTAGCCCTGGCTAACTAGGAACTTTCTATACAGACTATTCTGGCCTCTAACTTGTAGCAATCCTCCTGCCTCTTCCTCCTAAGTGCTAGATTCCAGGCACGCACCATTATGCCCAGTGAGCATGCTCTCTTCCCTTTCCTTGCTACCCTGCTCCTCATCCAGTGACCTCCTTTTCCCTGGAGACATTGGCCTCTGTCATCCTCCCACACTGCCACTAGATCTATCTAGAGAAACCACTATGTCTCTTACACATCCTGTGCTGTCGTGTCCTGGTCTCTTTTGTCTCCTCTTAGACATTGTATTCCTTGAAGGCACACAGCTCTGTAAGCCTGTGTCCAGAGATAGTATTTATCCAGTCATTGTGGACAGACAGTAGGCCCAGGGGGTGGGGATCAAACCTGTTTATCATTAATGA